>NW_023396579.1:309782-384292 GCF_011125445.2 Fundulus heteroclitus
AATATGAATTTCAGTGAGGTTTAAACAGTGTTCTGCTGTTACTAATGACCGGGCACATAGAATGTTCATTTGCAGCATATCTGGCATCAAATTTCTGCCTTTCTGAGCTGTGAGAAGTGAATTATAACCATTACATTCTTTCAGTGGCCTTTTGCATTAGAGAAGCCAAAATGACTTATTTAGGTGTCAGAGGGACCAAATTAGGTCTCCCCACAAGGTGTAAGCAGTGTTTCCACACACCTTAGCTGTTGGACAGCTCTCTTCTCTTTTAACGCCCAAATTCGTCTGAATCATGTTAAATATGAAATTCAGTGAGTTTAAACAGTGTTCTGCTGTTACTAATGACCGGGCACATAGAATGTACATTTGCAGCATATCTGGCATCAAATTTCTGCCTTTCTGAGCTGTGAGAAGTGAATTATAACCATTACATTCTTTCAGTGGCCTTTTGCATTAGAGAAGCCAAAATGACTTATTTAGGTGTCAGAGGGACCAAATTAGGTCTCCCCACAAGGTGTAAGCAGTGTTTCCACACACCTTAGCTGTTGGACAGCTCTCTTCTCTTTTACGCCCAAATTCATCTGAATCATGTTAAATATGAATTTCAGTGAGTTTAAACAGTGTTCTGCTGTTACTAATGACCGGGCACATAGAATGTTCATTTGCAGCATATTTGGCATCAAATTTCTGCCTTTCTGAGCTGTGAGAAGTGAATTATAACCATTACATTCTTTCAGTGGCCTTTTGCATTAGATAAGCCAAAATGACTTATTTAGGTGTCAGAGGGACCAAATTAAGTCTCCCCACAAGGTGTAAGCAGTGTTTCCACACACCTTAGCTGTTGGACAGCTCTCTTCTGTTTTAGCGCCCAAATTCGTCTGAATCATGTTAAATATGAATTTCACTGAGTTTAAACAGTGTTCTGCTGTTACTAATGACCGGGCACATAGAATGTTCATTTGCACCATATTTTGCATCAAATTTCTGCCTTTCTGAGCTGTGAGAAGTGAATTATAACCATTACATTCTTTCAGTGGCCTTTTGCATTAGAGAAGCCAAAATGACTTATTTAGGTGTCAGAGGGACCAAATTAGGTCTCCCCACAAGGTGTAAGCAGTGTTTCCACACACCTTAGCTGTTGGACAGCTACTATCTGTTTTAGCGCCCAAATTCGTCTGAATCATGTTAAATATGAATTTCACTGAGTTTAAACAGTGTTCTGATGTTACTAATGACCGGGCACATAGAATGTTCATTTGTAGCATATTTGACATCAAATGTCTGCCTTTCTGAGCTGTGAGAAGTGAATTATAACCATTACATTCTTTCAGTGGCCTTTTGCATTAGAGAAGCCAAAATGACTTATTTAGGTTTCAGAGGGACCAAATTAGGTCTCCCCACAAGGTGTAAGCAGTGTTTCCACACACCTTAGCTGTTGGACAGCTCTCTTCTGTTTTAGCGCCCAAATTTGTCTGAATCATGTTAAATATGAATTTCACTGTGTAACGTTTTTGGAGGAATCCTTTAAGAGCCAGACACGGAGCTGATGCCAAAGATTTATTGATGCAGAAGATGGGCAGTCCAGGAAAAAGCAAAAGGGTACAGAGCTGGCATCCAAGTAAACAGGAGAATCTTGGGCAGACTCAGGTAACAGAAACAGGTCAAAACAGGTGACGGACAGGTAAACAGACGGATCAAAAAATACTGGACTGTTCTTACCACTGACGGAGTGAGTGGAAGCAAAGCAAGACATCCTGGCAACAAACAGAAAACTAAGGCGGGTTTAAATAGGCGAACGGAAAAGGAGAACAGGGCGGAACTAATTAACCAAAACAGGTGAAAGCAATAGAGGGAACCTACAGACTAATAAAGAAAAACCCAAAGCAAATAAAACCAAGACTAGATGACAACAAACAGACTAAGCACAAATCAAAACACCACAACACAGAAATAAATCCTAAAACAGAAAAGTTGACTAACTGAAAACAACCTAAACAACAACAGAACATTACAGAGCCCCCCCCCCCCTCAAGGGCGGATTCTAGACGCCCTTAAACGTCTCTACAAAGAAAACTAAATAAAAGTCTGACCGGGCGGGTGGAGGGGGCTACAGGCAGGAGGGTCAGAAAAAAGAAAAAAAACAACCAAAACAAGAGTCCAAAACAGAAAACAACCCACATTGGGCGAATCCAAACTAACAGAAAATTTTCAAAACAGTTCCCTAAACCGAGAGTCCGGCGGTCGTCCCGGCGGACGACCCCAGCGAATCAGGACGTCTGGCGGTCTTCCCGGCGGGCGGCCCAGGCGTGACCGGTTCTCCGTCGGTCTCTCCGGCGGGCGGCCCCGGCGTGACCGGTTCTCCGGCGGGCGGCTCCGGCGTGACCGGTTCTCCGGCGGGCGGCCCCGGTGTGACCGGTTCTCCGGCGGGCGGCCCCGGCGTGACCGGTTCTCCGGCGGGCGGCCCCGGCGTGACCGGCTCTCCGGCGGACGGCCCCGGCGTGACAGGCTCTCCGGCGGACGGCCCCGGCGTGACAGGCTCTCCGGCGGACGGCCCCGGCGTGACAGGCTCTCCGGCAGGCGTCCAGGAGGCCGTCTACGGAGCAGGAACCTCGGAGGCCGGCGGCGGAGCAGGAATCTAGGAGGCCGGCAGCGAGGTCTGGAGAGAGAAAAAACAGAACCTGGCGCCGGACTACAGGGTACGGAAGGCGCCAGACTACAGGCTGAGGAAGGCGCCGGACTACAGGCTGAGGAGGGCGCCCGGTTAGTGGTTACAGGCGGCGGTGCCCGGTTAGTGGCTACAGGCGGCGGCGCCCGGTTAGTGGCTACAGGCGGCGGCGCCCGGTTAGTGGCTACAGGCGGCGGCGCCCGGTTAGTGGCTACAGGCGGCGGCGCCCGGTTAGTGGCTACAGGCGGCGGCGCCTTGTCACTGGTTCCCGGTGCGGGAGCCTGGCTACAGGCGACCGAAGAAAGAGCCTGGCTACAGGCGACAGAAAAAGAAGCCTGGCTACAGGCGACTGAAGGGGAAGCCTGGCTACAGGCGACTGAAGGGGAAGCCTGGCTACAGGCGACTGAAGGGGAAGCCTGGCTACAGGCGACTGAAGGGGGAGCCTGGCTACAGGCGACTGAAGGGGGAGCCTGGCTACAGGCGACTGAAGGGGGAGCCTGGCTACAGGCTGCTAAGGTGGGGGCCTGGCTACAGGCTGCTAAGGTGGGGGCCTGGCTACAGGCTGCTAAGGTGGGGGCCTGGCTACAGGCTGCTAAGGTGGGAGCCTGGCTACAGGCTGCTAAGGTGAGAGACTGGCTACAGGCTACAGAGACCACAGGGCTACAGACTACAGAGGCCACAGGGCTACAGACTACAGAGGCCACAGGGCTACAGACTACAGAGGCCACAGGGCTACAGAGGCCACAGGGCTACAGACTACAGAGGCCACAGGGCTACAGACTACAGAGGCCACAGGGCTACAGACTACAGAGGCCACAGGGCTACAGACTACAGAGGCCACAGGGCTGCAGGTTTCAGGAGACCCCGGGCCGCAGGCTTCAGGAGACCCCGGGCCGCAGGCTTCAGGAGGCCCCGGGCCGCAGGCTTCAGGAGGCCCCGGGGTACAGGTTTCAGGAGGCCCCGGGGTACAGGTTTCAGGAGGCCCCGGGCTACAGGCTTCAGGTACCAAAGTCAGACCCTTAGCCACCAGGAGTCTCAGAATCAACTCCTGGAGGGTCTCAGAAAGAGACGTCCAATAAAGTCTCTCCCAGAGCTGGCTGTCCATGAGGGCTATCAGGGGTCTGGACTTATAAACAACACCATGAGGCTTTAGGTCTCCAGGGGGTCCCGGTTGTTGAATCCCCTTCTGAGGTCCTGGGTGCCCGAAGAGCGAAGGGTCCCCCTGGGTTCCAACGTCGCAGGTCCGCGACGGACCCCTCTGGGTTCCAACGTCGCAAGTCAGCGACGGACCCCTCTGGGTTCCAACGTCGCAAGTCAGCGACGGACCCCTCTGGGTTCCAACATCGCACGTCAGCGATGGATCCCCCTGGGTTCCCACGTCGGACATCAGCGACGGACCCCTCTGGGTTCCCGCGTCGCAGGTCGGCGACGGACCCTCCTGGGTGCCTACGTCGCATGTCGGCGATGGATTCTCCTGGGTCAATGTGTCACTGGCCAGAAGAATCAGGTCCTCCTGGACCCCCTCACAGGGCTTAACAGGAGCCGAGGCATCGGTCAGACTCACGGTGAGGAACCCAGAAGCCGAGGCATCGGCCGGTCCCCCAGAGACAGACCCAGAAGCCGAGGCGTCGGCCGTTTCCTCGGTGACAGACCCAGAAGCCGAGGCGTCAGCCGGTCCCTCGGTGACAGACCCAGAAGCCGAGGCGTCAGCCGGTCCCTCGGTGACAGACCCAGAAGCCGAGGCGTCAGCCGGTCCCTCGGTGACAGACCCAGAAGCCGAGGCGTCAGCCGGTCCCTCGGTGACAGACCCAGAAGCCGAGGCGTCAGCCGGTCCCTCGGTAACAGACTTAGGTCGGCAGTAGAATGTTCTGAGGGCTGACCTATAACGCCCCTCCACCTCCTTTAATCTCTGCTCCAGCTCCTCCGAATAATGGCTGAAGAGAGCCTCCCTTAGGCGTTTAATGAGGGGAGCAAACGTCCTTATCTTGTCCTCCAAGGATTTGTAATCAGCCTCTTCAGCGCCACTAGGAGGAGCTGTGGGCGGATTCGGACAGGGAAGTGGAGGACCCCGGTCCACTGAACAGGAAGCGGCCGAGGACGCCGACGGGGCAGCCGGCAGAAGCTGAGAAGCTACGGCCGATCGCTGCTCCGAGCGGCTGGAGGACTGGTAAACAGGTCGCCGTCTTCTCCTCCGGTGGCGGGATGGCGGGCTTAGCGGGGACTCTAATCTCTCCTGACGAGACGGGACCGCCGACGCCCGCGGCGATTCATGCGCCTCCTCGTCAAGAGAAGGGAACGGAACCGAGTCCAGAAACAGGTCCGGACGGAGCTTCCGGATCACCTCCGCGTCGACCTCCAGGAAGACGTCCGGATCTGGAAGGCACCGCGGTGAAGATGGTCGAACGGAGAACTCCGGTGAGTGACTTATGAGGCAGGGGTGGGGGGGTGCAGAGTCTGTCTGAGATGGCATAGCTCCTCCAGAACGGAAAAAACGTGTCGGCTTAGGATTCATTTGACTGGCCAGGATGTACTGTAACGTTTTTGGAGGAATCCTTTAAGAGCCAGACACGGAGCTGATGCCAAAGATTTATTGATGCAGAAGATGGGCAGTCCAGGAAAAAGCAAAAGGGTACAGAGCTGGCATCCAAGTAAACAGGAGAATCTTGGGCAGACTCAGGTAACAGAAACAGGTCAAAACAGGTGACGGACAGGTAAACAGACGGATCAAAAAATACTGGACTGTTCTTACCACTGACGGAGTGAGTGGAAGCAAAGCAAGACATCCTGGCAACAAACAGAAAACTAAGGCGGGTTTAAATAGGCGAACGGAAAAGGAGAACAGGGCGGAACTAATTAACCAAAACAGGTGAAAGCAATAGAGGGAACCTACAGACTAATAAAGAAAAACCCAAAGCAAATAAAACCAAGACTAGATGACAACAAACAGACTAAGCACAAATTAAAACACCACAACACAGAAATAAATCCTAAAACAGAAAAGTTGACTAACTGAAAACAACCTAAACAACAACAGAACATTACACACTGAGTTTAAACAGTGTTCTGCTGTTACTAATGACCGGGCACATAGAATGTTCATTTGGACCATATTTTGCATCAAATTTCTGCCTTTCTGAGCTGTGAGAAGTCAATTATAACCATTACATTCTTTCAGTGGCCTTTTGCATTAGAGAAGCCAAAATGATTTATTTAGGTGTCAGAGGGACCAAATTAGGTCTCCCCACAAGGTGTAAGCAGTGTATCCACACACCTTAGCTGTTGGACAGCTCTCTTCTCTTTTAACGCCCAAATTCATCTGAATCATGTTAAATATGAATTTCAGTGAGTTTAAACAGTGTTCTGCTGTTACTAAAGACCGGGCACATAAAATGTTCATTTGCAGCATATCTGGCATCAAATTTCTGCCTTTCTGAGCTGTGAGAAGTGAATTATAACCATTACATTCTTTCAGTGGCCTTTTGCATTAGAGAAGCCAAAATGACTTATTTAGGTGTCAGAGGGACCAAATTAGGTCTCCCCACAAGGTGTAAGCAGTGTTTCCACACACCTTAGCTGTTGGACAGCTCCCATCTGTTTTAGCGCCCAAATTCGTCTGAATCATGTTAAATATGAATTTCACTGAGTTTAAACAGTGTTCTGATGTTACCAATGACCGGGCACATAGAATGTTAGTTTGCAGCATATTTGACATCAAATGTCTGCCTTTCTGAGCTGTGAGAAGTGAATTATAACCATTACATTCTTTCAGTGGCCTTTTGCATTAGAGAAGCCATAATGACTTATTTAGGTGTCAGAGGGACCAAATTAGGTCTCCCCACAAGGTGTAAGCAGTGTTTCAACACATCTTAGCTGTTGGACAGCTCCTATCTGTTTTAGCGCCCAAACCGTCGGAATCATGTTAAATATGAATTTCAGTGAGTTTAAACAGTGTTCTGCTGTTACTAATGACCGGGCACATATAATGTTCATTTGCAGCATATCTGGCATCAAATTTCTGCCTTTCTGAGCTGTGAGAAGTGAATTATAACCATTACATTCTTTCAGTGGCCTTTTGCATTAGAGAAGCCAAAATGACTTATTTAGGTGTCAGAGGGACCAAATTAGGTCTCCCCACAAGGTGTAAGCAGTGTTTCCACACACCTTAGCTGTTGGACAGCTCTCTTCTCTTTTACCGCCCAAATTCGTCTGAATCATGTTAAATATGAATTTCAGTGAGTTTAAACAGTGTTCTGCTGTTACTAATGACCGGGCACATAGAATGTTCATTTGCAGCATATATGGCATCAAATTTCTGCCTTTCTGAGCTGTGAGAAGTGAATTATAACCATTACATTCTTTCAGTGGCCTTTTGCATTAGAGATGCCAAAATGACTTATTTAGGTGTCAGAGGGACCAAATTAGGTCTCCCCACAAGGTGTAAGCAGTGTTTCCACACACCTTAGCTGTTGGACAGCTCCTATCTCTTTTAGCGCCCAAATTCGTCTGCATCATGTTAAATATGAATTTCAGTGAGTTTAAACAGTGTTCTGCTGTTACTAATGACCGGGCACATAGAATGTTCATTTGCAGCATATATGGCATCAAATTTCTGCCTTCCTGAGCTGTGAGAAGTGAATTATAACCATTACATTCTTTCAGTGGCCTTTTGCATTAGAGAAGCCATAATGACTTATTTAGGTGTCAGAGGGACCAAATTAGGTCTCCCCACAAGGTGTAAGTAGTGTTTCCACACACCTTAGCTGTTGGACAGCTCTCTTCTCTTTTAACGCCCAAATTCGTCTGAATCATGTTAAATATGAATTTCAGTGAGTTTAAACAGTGTTCTGCTGTTACTAATGACCGGGCACATAGAATGTTCATTTGCAGCATATCTGGCATCAAATTTCTGCCTTTCTGAGCTGTGAGAAGTGAATTATAACCATTACATTCTTTCAGTGGCCTTTTGCATTAGAGAAGCCAAAATGACTTATTTAGGTGTCAGAGGGACCAAATTAGGTCTCCCCACAAGGTGTAAGCAGTGTTTCCACACACCTTAGCTGTTGGACAGCTCTCTTCTCTTTTAACGCCCAAATTCGTCTGAATCATGTTAAATATGAAATTTCAGTGAGTTTAAACAGTGTTCTGCTGTTACTAATGACCGGGCACATAGAATGTACATTTGCAGCATATCTGGCATCAAATTTCTGCCTTTCTGAGCTGTGAGAAGTGAATTATAACCATTACATTCTTTCAGTGGCCTTTTGCATTAGAGAAGCCAAAATGACTTATTTAGGTGTCAGAGGGACCAAATTAGGTCTCCCCACAAGGTGTAAGCAGTGTTTCCACACACCTTAGCTGTTGGACAGCTCTCTTCTGTTTTAGCGCCCAAATTCGTCTGAATCATGTTAAATATGAATTTCACTGAGTTTAAACAGTGTTCTGATGTTACTAATGACCGGGCACATAGAATGTTAGTTTGCAGCATATTTGACATCAAATTTCTGCCTTTCTGAGCTGTGAGAAGTGAATTATAACCATTACATTCTTTCAGTGGCCTTTTGCATTAGAGAAGCCAAAATGACTTATTTAGGTGTCAGAGGGACCAAATTAGGTCTCCCCACAAGGTGTAAGCAGTGTTTCCACACACCTTAGCTGTTGGACAGCTCCTATCTCTTTTAGCGCCCATATTCGTCTGCATCATGTTAAATATGAATTTCAGTGAGTTTAAACAGTGTTCTGCTGTTACTAATGACCGGGCACATAGAATGTTCATTTGCAGCATATTTGGCATCAAATTTCTGCCTTTCTGAGCTGTGAGAAGTGAATTATAACCATTACATTCTTTCAGTGGCCTTTTGCATTAGAGAAGCCAAAATGACTTATTTAGGTGTCAGAGGGACCAAATTAGGTCTCCCCACAAGGTGTAAGCAGTGTTTCCACACACCTTAGCTGTTGGACAGCTCTCTTCTGTTTTAGCGCCCAAATTCGTCTGAATCATGTTAAATATGAATTTCACTGAGTTTAAACAGTGTTCTGCTGTTACTAATGACCGGGCACATAGAATGTTCATTTGCAGCATATTTGGCATCAAATTTCTGCCTTTCTGAGCTGTGAGAAGTGAATTATAACCATTACATTCTTTCAGTGGCCTTTTGCATTAGAGAAGCCAAAATGACTTATTTAGGTGTCAGAGGGACCAAATTAGGTCTCCCCACAAGGTGTAAGCAGTGTTTCCACACACCTTAGCTGTTGGACAGCTCTCTTCTGTTTTAGCGCCCAAATTCGTCTGAATCATGTTAAATATGAATTTCACTGAGTTTAAACAGTGTTCTGATGTTACTAATGACCGGGCACATAGAATGTTAGTTTGCAGCATATTTGACATCAAATTTCTGCCTTTCTGAGCTGTGAGAAGTGAATTATAACCATTACATTCTTTCAGTGGCCTTTTGCATTAGAGAAGCCAAAATGACTTATTTAGGTGTCAGAGGGACCAAATTAGGTCTCCCCACAAGGTGTAAGCAGTGTTTCCACACACCTTAGCTGTTGGACAGCTCCTATCTCTTTTAGCGCCCAAATTCGTCTGAATCATGTTAAATATGAATTTCAGTGAGTTTAAACAGTGTTCTGCTGTTACTAATGACCGGGCACATAGAATGTTCATTTGCAGCATATTTGGCATCAAATTTCTGCCTTTCTGAGCTGTGAGAAGTGAATTATAACCATTACATTCTTTCAGTGGCCTTTTGCATTAGAGAAGCCAAAATGACTTATTTAGGTGTCAGAGGGACCAAATTAGGTCTCCCCACAAGGTGTAAGCAGTGTTTCCACACACCTTAGCTGTTGGACAGCTCTCTTCTCTTTTAGCGCCCAAATTCGTCTGAATCATGTTAAATATGAATTTCACTGAGTTTAAACAGTGTTCTGCTGTTACTAATGACCGGGCACATAGAATGTTCATTTGCAGCATATTTTGCATCAAATTTCTGCCTTTCTGAGCTGTGAGAAGTGAATTATAACCATTACATTCTTTCAGTGGCCTTTTGCATTAGAGAAGCCAAAATGACTTATTTAGGTGTCAGAGGGACCAAATTAGGTCTCCCCACAAGGTGTAAGCAGTGTTTCCACACACCTTAGCTGTTGGACAGCTCTCTTCTCTTTTAACGCCCAAATTCGTCTGAATCATGTTAAATATGAATTTCACTGAGTTTAAACAGTGTTCTGATGTTACTAATGACCGGGCACATAGAATGTTAGTTTGCAGCATATTTGACATCAAATTTCTGCCTTTCTGAGCTGTGAGAAGTGAATTATAACCATTACATTCTTTCAGTGGCCTTTTGCATTAGAGAAGCCAAAATGACTTATTTAGGTGTCAGAGGGACCAAATTAGGTCTCCCCACAAGGTGTAAGCAGTGTTTCCACACACCTTAGCTGTTGGACAGCTCTCTTCTCTTTTAGCGCCCAAATTCGTCTGAATCATGTTAAATATGAATTTCACTGAGTTTAAACAGTGTTCTGCTGTTACTAATGACCGGGCACATAGAATGTTAGTTTGCAGCATATTTGACATCAAATTTCTGCCTTTCTGAGCTGTGAGAAGTGAATTATAACCATTACATTCTTTCAGTGGCCTTTTGCATTAGAGAAGCCAAAATGACTTATTTAGGTGTCAGAGGGACCAAATTAGGTCTCCCCACAAGGTGTAAGCAGTGTTTCCACACACCTTAGCTGTTGGACAGCTCCTATCTCTTTTAGCGCCCAAATTCGTCTGAATCATGTTAAATATGAATTTCAGTGAGTTTAAACAGTGTTCTGCTGTTACTAATGACCGGGCACATAGAATGTTCATTTGCAGCATATTTGGCATCAAATTTCTGCCTTTCTGAGCTGTGAGAAGTGAATTATAACCATTACATTCTTTCAGTGGCCTTTTGCATTAGAGAAGCCAAAATGACTTATTTAGGTGTCAGAGGGACCAAATTAGGTCTCCCCACAAGGTGTAAGCAGTGTTTCCACACACCTTAGCTGTTGGACAGCTCTCTTCTCTTTTAGCGCCCAAATTCGTCTGAATCATGTTAAATATGAATTTCACTGAGTTTAAACAGTGTTCTGCTGTTACTAATGACCGGGCACATAGAATGTTCATTTGCAGCATATTTGACATCAAATTTCTGCCTTTCTGAGCTGTGAGAAGTGAATTATAACCATTACATTCTTTCAGTGGCCTTTTGCATTAGAGAAGCCAAAATGACTTATTTAGGTGTCAGAGGGACCAAATTAGGTCTCCCCACAAGGTGTAAGCAGTGTTTCCACACACCTTAGCTGTTGGACAGCTCTCTTCTCTTTTAGCGCCCAAATTCGTCTGAATCATGTTAAATATGAATTTCAGTGAGTTTAAACAGTGTTCTGCTGTTACTAATGACCGGGCACATAGAATGTTCATTTGCAGCATATTTGACATCAAATTTCTGCCTTTCTGAGCTGTGAGAAGTGAATTATAACCATTACATTCTTTCAGTGGCCTTTTGCATTAGAGAAGCCAAAATGACTTATTTAGGTGTCAGAGGGACCAAATTAGGTCTCCCCACAAGGTGTAAGCAGTGTTTCCACACACCTTAGCTGTTGGACAGCTCTCTTCTCATTTTAGCGCCCAAATTCGTCTGAATCATGTTAAATATGAATTTCACTGAGTTTAAACTGTGTTCTGCTGTTACTAATGACCGGGCACATAGAATGTTAGTTTGCAGCATATTTGACATCAAATTTCTGCCTTTCTGAGCTGTGAGAAGTGAATTATAACCATTACATTCTTTCAGTGGCCTTTTGCATTAGAGAAGCCAAAATGACTTATTTAGGTGTCAGAGGGACCAAATTAGGTCTCCCCACAAGGTGTAAGCAGTGTTTCCACACACCTTAGCTGTTGGACAGCTCTCTTCTCTTTTAGCGCCCAAATTCGTCTGAATCATGTTAAATATGAATTTCAGTGAGTTTAAACAGTGTTCTGCTGTTACTAATGACCGGGCACATAGAATGTTCATTTGCAGCATATTTGACATCAAATTTCTGCCTTTCTGAGCTGTGAGAAGTGAATTATAACCATTACATTCTTTCAGTGGCCTTTTGCATTAGAGAAGCCAAAATGACTTATTTAGGTGTCAGAGGGACCAAATTAGGTCTCCCCACAAGGTGTAAGCAGTGTTTCCACACACCTTAGCTGTTGGACAGCTCCTATCTCTTTTAGCGCCCAAATTCGTCTGAATCATGTTAAATATGAATTTCAGTGAGTTTAAACAGTGTTCTGCTGTTACTAATGACCGGGCACATAGAATGTTCATTTGCAGCATATTTGGCATCAAATTTCTGCCTTTCTGAGCTGTGAGAAGTGAATTATAACCATTACATTCTTTCAGTGGCCTTTTGCATTAGAGAAGCCAAAATGACTTATTTAGGTGTCAGAGGGACCAAATTAGGTCTCCCCACAAGGTGTAAGCAGTGTTTCCACACACCTTAGCTGTTGGACAGCTCTCTTCTCTTTTAGCGCCCAAATTCGTCTGAATCATGTTAAATATGAATTTCACTGAGTTTAAACAGTGTTCTGCTGTTACTAATGACCGGGCACATAGAATGTTCATTTGCAGCATATTTGACATCAAATTTCTGCCTTTCTGAGCTGTGAGAAGTGAATTATAACCATTACATTCTTTCAGTGGCCTTTTGCATTAGAGAAGCCAAAATGACTTATTTAGGTGTCAGAGGGACCAAATTAGGTCTCCCCACAAGGTGTAAGCTGTGTTTCCACACACCTTAGCTGTTGGACAGCTCTCTTCTCTTTTAAGCCCAAATTCGTCTGAATCATGTTAAATATGAATTTCAGTGAGTTTAAACAGTGTTCTGCTGTTACTAATGACCGGGCACATAGAATGTTCATTTGCAGCATATTTGACATCAAATTTCTGCCTTTCTGAGCTGTGAGAAGTGAATTATAACCATTACATTCTTTCAGTGGCCTTTTGCATTAGAGAAGCCAAAATGACTTATTTAGGTGTCAGAGGGACCAAATTAGGTCTCCCCACAAGGTGTAAGCAGTGTTTCCACACACCTTAGCTGTTGGACAGCTCTCTTCTGTTTTAGCGCCCAAATTCGTCTGAATCATGTTAAATATGAATTTCACTGAGTTTAAACAGTGTTCTGATGTTACTAATGACCGGGCACATAGAATGTTAGTTTGCAGCATATTTGACATCAAATTTCTGCCTTTCTGAGCTGTGAGAAGTGAATTATAACCATTACATTCTTTCAGTGGCCTTTTGCATTAGAGAAGCCAAAATGACTTATTTAGGTGTCAGAGGGACCAAATTAGGTCTCCCCACAAGGTGTAAGCAGTGTTTCCACACACCTTAGCTGTTGGACAGCTCTCTTCTCTTTTAGCGCCCAAATTCGTCTGAATCATGTTAAATATGAATTTCAGTGAGTTTAAACAGTGTTCTGCTGTTACTAATGACCGGGCACATAGAATGTTCATTTGCAGCATATTGGCATCAAATTTCTGCCTTTCTGAGCTGTGAGAAGTGAATTATAACCATTACATTCTTTCAGTGGCCTTTTGCATTAGAGAAGCCAAAATGACTTATTTAGGTGTCAGAGGGACCAAATTAGGTCTCCCCACAAGGTGTAAGCAGTGTTTCCACACACCTTAGCTGTTGGACAGCTCTCTTCTGTTTTAGCGCCCAAATTCGTCTGAATCATGTTAAATATGAATTTCACTGAGTTTAAACAGTGTTCTGATGTTACTAATGACCGGGCACATAGAATGTTAGTTTGCAGCATATTTGACATCAAATTTCTGCCTTTCTGAGCTGTGAGAAGTGAATTATAACCATTACATTCTTTCAGTGGCCTTTTGCATTAGAGAAGCCAAAATGACTTATTTAGGTGTCAGAGGGACCAAATTAGGTCTCCCCACAAGGTGTAAGCAGTGTTTCCACACACCTTAGCTGTTGGACAGCTCCTATCTCTTTTAGCGCCCAATATCGTCTGCATCATGTTAAATATGAATTTCAGTGAGTTTAAACAGTGTTCTGCTGTTACTAATGACCGGGCACATAGAATGTTCATTTGCAGCATATTTGGCATCAAATTTCTGCCTTTCTGAGCTGTGAGAAGTGAATTATAACCATTACATTCTTTCAGTGGCCTTTTGCATTAGAGAAGCCAAAATGACTTATTTAGGTGTCAGAGGGACCAAATTAGGTCTCCCCACAAGGTGTAAGCAGTGTTTCCACACACCTTAGCTGTTGGACAGCTCTCTTCTGTTTTAGCGCCCAAATTCGTCTGAATCATGTTAAATATGAATTTCAGTGAGTTTAAACAGTGTTCTGCTGTTACTAATGACCGGGCACATAGAATGTTCATTTGCAGCATATATCGCATCAAATTTCTGCCTTTCTGAGCTGTGAGAAGTGAATTATAACCATTACATTCTTTCAGTGGCCTTTTGCATTAGAGAAGCCAAAATGACTTATTTAGGTGTCAGAGGGACCAAATTAGGTCTCCCCACAAGGTGTAAGCAGTGTTTCCACACATCTTAGCTGTTGGACAGCTCTCTTCTGTTTTAGCGCCCATATTCGTCTGCATCATGTTAAATATGAATTTCAGTGAGTTTAAACAGTGTTCTGCTGTTACTAATGACCGGGCACATAGAATGTTCATTTGCAGCATATTTGGCATCAAATTTCTGCCTTTCTGAGCTGTGAGAAGTGAATTATAACCATTACATTCTTTCAGTGGCCTTTTGCATTAGAGAAGCCAAAATGACTTATTTAGGTGTCAGAGGGACCAAATTAGGTCTCCCCACAAGGTGTAAGCAGTGTTTCCACACACCTTAGCTGTTGGACAGCTCCTATCTCTTTTAGCGCCCATATACGTCTGCATCATGTTGAATATGAATTTCACTGAGTTTAAACAGTGTTCTGCTGTTAGTAATTACTGGGCACAGAATGTTCATTTGCAGCATATTTCGCATCAAATTTCTGCCTTTCTGAGGTGTGAGAAGTGAATTATAACCATTACATTCTTTGAGTGGCCTTTTGCATTAGAGCAGCAAAAATGACTTATTTATGTGTAAGAAGGACCAAATTAGATCTCCCCACAAGGTTGAAGCATTGTTTCCACACAACCTAGTTTATTGACTGCTATCTTCTGTTTTAGCTCCCAAACCGTCTGAATCATGATAAAAATGAATTTCAATGAGTTTAAACAGTGTTCTGCTGTTGCTATTGACCGGGTACATAGAATGTTCATTTGCAGCATATCTGGCATCAAATTTCTGCCTTTCTGAGCTGTGAGAAGTGAATTATAACCATTACATTCTTTGAGTGGCCTTTTGCATTAGAGCAGCCAAAATGACTTATTTACGTGTCAGAAGGACCAAATTAGGTCTCCCCACATGGTGTAAGCAGTGTTTCCACACACATTAGCTGTTGGACAGCTCCCATCTGTTTTAGCGACCAATTCGTCTGAATCATGTTAAATATAAATTTCACTGAGTTTAAACAGTGTTTTACTGTTACTAATGACCGGGCACATAGAATGTTCATTTGCAGCATATTTGGCATCAAATTTCTGCCTTTCTGAGCTGTGAGAATTGAATTAAAACCATTACATTCTTTGAGTGGCCTTTTGCATTAGAGCAGCCAAAATGACTTATTTACGTGTCAGAAGGACCAAATTAGGTCTCCCCACAAGGTTTAAGCATTGTTTCCACACACCTTAGTTTATTGACTGCTATCTTCTGTTTTAGCTCCCAAATCTTCTGAATCATGTTAAATTTGAATTTCACTTGGTATAAAAAGTGTGCTGCTGTTACTAATGACCAGGCTCATTGAATGTTCATTTGCAGCATATTTGGCTTCTAATTCCTGACTTTCTGAGTTGTGAGAAGTGAATTATAAACATTGCATTTTTTAACAGCCCAATTGCATTACAGCAGCCAAAATGACTTTTTTAGGTGTCAGAAGGTCCAAATTTGTTCTCCCCACAAGGTTTTAGCAGTGCTTCAACACACCCTAGTTGTATGACAGCTCCCTTCTGTTTAAGCACACAAATAGTCTGAATCATGTTAAATTTAAATTTCATTGGGTTTAAAAAGTGTGCTGCTGTTACTAATGACTGTGCTCATATAATGTTCATTTGCAGCATATTTGGCTTCCAATTCCTGCCTTTCATAGTTTTGAGAAGAGAATTATAACCATTGCATTTTTTAACAGCCCAATTGCATTAGAGCAGCAAAAATGACTTATTTAGGTGTCAGAAGGACCAAATTTGGTCTCCCCACAAGGTTTAAGCAGTGTTTCCACACATCTTAGTTTTTTGATTGCTCTCTTCTGTTTTAACGCACAAAACGCCTGAATCATGTTAAATTCGAATTTTACTGGGTTTAAAAAGTGTGCTGCTGTTACTAATGACCGGACTTATATAATGTTAATTTGCAGCATATTTGGCTTCCAATTTCTGCCTTTCTTAGCTGTGAGAAGTGAATTATAACCATTGCATTTTTTAACAGCCCAATTGCATTAGAGCAGCAAAAATGACTTATTTAGGGGTCAGAAGGACCAAATTTGGTCTCCCCACAAGGTTTTAGCAGTGCTTCCACACACCCTAGTTGTTGGACAGCTCCCTTGTGTTTAAGCACACAAATCGTCTGAATCATGTTAAATTTGAATTTCACTGGGTTTAAAAAATGTGCTGCTGTTACTAATGACCGGGCTCATAGAATGTTCATTTGCAGCATATTTGGCTTCCAATTTCTGCCTTTCTGAGGTGTTAGAAGTGAATTATAACCATTACCTTTTTTAACAGCCTTATTGCATTTTTTTAACCTTTATTTAACCAGGAATTCCCTTGAGATTAAGATCTGTTTTTCGAGGGAGACCTGGCCAAGACAGCACACCAGTTAAAATACAAACAAAAGTACAACATAGATAAAATCTCACATAGAGGAAAAGACAGGTCACATAGGGCAGTTAAATTTTTCAATTACATGACATTTTAACATGGCTTTAAATTCATTCAATGGGATTAGATCATTTAAATGGAGCAAGTTTTGTAAATTATTCCAAGACCATGAAGCAAAGTAGGAGAAGGATTTCTTCCCCAGCTCAGTAAAAACCATTGGAACCCTGTAAGAGCGCCACCTGGTGGAACGGAGATGAAAGTGACTGGAATTTAGCTTGAGGAGATTACATAAATACGCCGGCAGTTTACCCAACATGGCCTTGTATAAAAAAATATACAAATGAAGTTGTCTTCGTAGACTTAGTGATGGCCAACCTACCAGTTCATACAGCGTACAATGATGCGTACGGGAATAAGAGTTAGCTAAGAAGCGCAGAGCACTATGGTACACAGAATCTAACAGGTGGAGAGTACTTGAGGCAGTATGCATGTAGACAACATCACCATAGTCTAAAACACTTAAAAAGGTAGCGTGCACAAGTGTTTTTCTGGCTGACATGTTAAAACAGGTTTTAATTCTAAAATAAAATCCCAGCCGTAGTTTCAGCTTTTTTACAAGTTTCTCAACATGAACTTTGAAAGAAAGTTTGTTGTCCAGCCAAAAAACTAAATACTTATATGAAGAAACATTTTCAATTAAGTCTCCATTTAATGTGTTAATAGTTATATTATCTGGGGATTGGGAACGAGCCCTTGAAATCGTTATAAATTTGGTTTTCTTAGTATTTAGCACTAACTTAAGGCCATGTAGAGAAACTTGAAGCTGCTGAAAGGCCAACTGAAGGTCATACATGGCTTGGTTCAGTGAAGAGGCAACTGAATAAATCACAGTGTCATCTGCATAAAGATGCAGTTTAGCAGTTTGCATGTCCTTTCCAATGTTATTTATGAATATAGAAAATAAGAGGGGGGCTAAAATCGAACCTTGAGGAACACCCATACAAATTTCTAAAAAGTCTGATTTAAGACCATCTATAGAAACACATTGCGTTCGCTCTGTAAGATAATTTTTGAACCAAGTAATAGCTGGGTTTCCTATAACAATGTTTATTAATCTATCTAGTAATAGCTTATGGTCAACAGAGTCAAATGCTTTGGACAGATCCACAAATAGTGCAGCACAGTGTTGCTTCTGATCCAAGGAATTTATAATGTCATTTAAAAGTAGCAAAGTTGCTATAACAGTGCTGTGTGTAATTCTTTCACTGTGAGTATCAGCAGGCTTTTGAGGACTATGGAGCTCATTTTTATGTTTGTACAAAAATTGTTGTAGGCACAGCGATGATGTAAAAAAGTGGATGATGTGGAAGAATGAAGCTCCAAAGTGTTTTCAGGATGTTGCACATTCGCTACTCCCGAACAAATTGTTCCTGCGGCAAAACCGTAACAGTTATCGACAAAATTCCTTTTTTGTGAGTGCCAAAAGCGTCGGGACATTCATGTGTGAAAGTCTCATGCCTGTACATAAAACGGTTTAGGAGTAGCGACGATGTAGAAAAGTGCCTAATTTTCAGGGATGGAAGTTTGATCCTGTTTTAGCATTTTTCCAAAACGCTACTCCCGAACAAATTGTTCCTGCGGCAAAACCGTAACGTTTATCGACAAAATTCCTTTTTTGTGAGCGCCAGAAGGGTCTGGACATGAAAGTGTGAAAGTCTCATGCCTGTACATAAAATGGTTTAGGAGTAGCGACGATGTGAAAACGTGTGTCGCTTTGGAATGTCAGGTGTGATTTTTCTGATTGATGTATAATTTATGTGAATAGAGTGAAAATTAAGCGAGTGAGAAGAAGTTGTTCAGAGAAGGAAAATCTATAGGAATGGCAGAGTGGCCACTCTAAATGAACTCCCTAGCAACCATAGCAATGCATTAATTTTTCTGAATTTTATGAAAATGCAAAATTATTTTAAGGATGTACTATATATAAATGGTGAAAGATATGAAAAAGCAGCTGAAGATAGCAGGAGGTTATTTGAACATTTTAAAAGTTGAATGGCGTTTCTAGCTGAAAGTAGGCTGAAGCTAGCCTCGTGAGACCATCCTGATCTCGCGAGCTTTCAAGGTTTCACTCGCAGATCAGTCTGGCTACCCTCCGTTAAAGAAAATTTGGAGCCGTTCACCAAACGAACGTCCAATCAGCGTTAGCTTTGAGGCGGGTTGAGGTGTGACGCAACGAGGAGCGACAGTTCAGTCTAAAGAACATGGCGGCTTCAGCCGATGAAACTAGCATTAGCGTGGCTATCGAGCAAGTTTTATTGGAATTACAGAGTATTTCTTTGCTGAGCTAACGAGCCTTTACCTGCAGCAGCAAGAGTAGCTTGGCTTGTGGTCGTGTTTTCGTCATCGCTCGTAACAGAGCGACGACGAATCTGATTGGTTTATTTGGCCCGTCTATCACCAACATGGGCCAATCAGCTAACCAGTATTTTCGCCCCTTCCCAAAATTACTTCAATGGAAGGTTTCCAGATGGATATGCGGAGCAAATCTATCTGGCGGAGTCAGGTAAGGCTGATGCAGTGAGCTGTCAAAAAGCTGAAAATTTTAAAGAATTTGAAGGATTCTCCATTCAATTTCAATGAGAGGAAAAAACTCACAAAAAGTTAAATATTTAAAATATTATAAAAGTTATAATTACCAAAAGACATAGCAGTAATGTTATAAACGAGCTGAACGTTTTGATACAAAAATTGTTTAAATCGGTTGAAGTATGCAGGATTAGTTAGATGCCAAAAAATGTACGGAATAATAATCAAGACCTGAAGGAACTTAATAACTGAGAATGCTGTATAGCATTCTCACTTGATAAAGAAAAACAGGAAAACAATAAGTGAGAATGCTGTATAGCATTCTCACTGATAATAATAATAAAGAAAAACAGGAAAACAATAAGTTTAAGAATTTGAAGGGATTTGAACAATTTGAAAAAAATGAAATTGGAAGAAATAGAAGAATTTCAATGAATTTGAAGAATTTGAAAAAAATTTAAGGAATTTGAAAAATGTGAAAAATTTGAAGAATTTAAAAGAATTTAAGAAATTTGGAGAATTTGAAAAAATTTGAAGGAATTTGAAAAATTTGAAGAATTTGAAGAAATTTGAACATTTTAAAAAAAATTGAAGGAATATAAAAAATTTGAAAACATTTGAAGAATTTGAAGACATTTTAAGAAATTTGGAGAATTTGAAAAAATTTTAAGGAATTTGAAAAAATTGAAGGAATTTGAAAAATTTTAAAATTTTCCAAAAATTTGAAGGAATTTGAAACATTTGAAAATTTTGAAGATTAGGAACAATTAGATGAATTGGAAGTATAGGAAGAATGTGAAGAAATTGAAGAATTTGAAGGAATTTGAAGCAATTTGCATTGATTTCAATGGAAAGTAGTAGTAGTAGTAGTAGTATTAGTAGTATTAGTAGTACTACCAGTAGTAGTAGTATCGGTAGTACTATCAGTAGTAGTAGTAGTATCAGTAGTACTATCAGTAGTAGTAGTAGTAGCATCAGTAGTAGTGTCAGTAGTAGTAGTTGTAGTTTCAGTAGTACTATCAGTAGTAGTAGTATTAGTAGTAGTAGTATCAGTAGTAGTAGTATTAGTAGTACTACCAGTAGTAGTAGTATCGGTAGTACTATTAGTAGTAGTAGTAGTACTATTATCAGTAGTACTATCAGTAGTAGTAGTAGCATCTGTAGTAGTATCAGTAGTAGTAGTTTTAGTATCAGTAGTACTATCAGTAATAGTAGTAGGGCAATAGCAGATACCATCTGCACTGCCATTAAAGGTATACTATGCAACCGGGGTTGATTTTCCAGCGAGGCTCCCCCCAGAGGGCGAAAGTAAAAGTGCACTGTCATAAAGATGCTCAGCTGTTCTGGTTCCTCCGTCAAGCCAGGCGCGGTTGTTTTGAGCTTAGCAGACAGGTGAACGCAACGAAAAGTGGAAAAACGGCAGTACAAACAATGACTAACACAGTGAAGGTATGAACATCAAGCTTCTTGCAGCGCTATCTTGGCGAGGCGGCCGCCTCGCCAAGCCGCCGCCGCCGCCTCGCCAGTTTTATTATTATTATTTTTTATTTTTATTTTTTTTATGTTGGCGAGACGCTACCGCCACCGCCTCGCCAAACTGCGGCCGCGGCCGCCGCCTCGCCGCGGCCGCCGCGGTAGCGTCTTGCCAACATAAAAAAAAAAAAAAAAAAAAAAAAAACAATAATAATAATAATAATAATAATAATAATAAAACTCGATATGCTTGCATGTTTATTTGACGTTAACACGCGGTTCTTTGTTGTTGCTTTCGCGCGTGCATATAGTGAATAGCAAGGCAAAAACACATGGAGTTCTTGCCGTAAAGCGAGACTTCTGTGTGTGCGGGCCGTGAGCTCTTGCAATTGCAAGTGCAGTATTTCCCCCACAGACCCCCAGGGCGGCCGAGAAAACCTTTGTTCGACCTGAAATGACTCATTTAATCATCCAAATCGGTATGGAACACATTAATTAACTGAAAAATGTTGCATAGTATGCCTTTAACACCAGCAAGGGTCGACCTCTAACCAGGACTATGATTGCCTTTGTTCGAGCAGAGGAGAAACTGCAACCCTCAAAGTAGATCCAAGGGGGCCTGCTCATGACAGCAAGGGACTGGCAGCTCTTGGTCGATCTGGGGAAACAGTTGCGATTCCCGGATTATATCGCAGACACGACACTCCGCCCGGACATGGTGCTGTTATCAACGTCCACCAGGCAGGTTGTGCTGCTTGAACTAACTGTTCCTTGGGAGGACAGAATAGAGGAAGCCCAGGAGAGACAGAGGGCTAAATATGCAGAACTTGTGGCTGAGTGCCGGAGGAATGGCTGGAAGGCCTGCTGCGAGCCTATTGAAGTGGGCTGCAGGGGCTTCGCAGGCAGATCTCCACATCGTGTCCTTGGACTCCTAGGGATTTGTGGTCTGCAGAGGCGAAGAGCCACCAAGAACATCTTGGAAGCAGCTGAAAGGGCTTCACGGTGGCTCTGGTTGAGGAGGGGGAGGTGTGGCGTAGTGCGCTACCTGGACACAAGTCGGGGAATTGATCACCCCCGGCTGGGTCGCCCGAGTGAGGGTGTATGACTAAGACCCGAAACACCCAGTGATCTCGGGAGAGTCACTGAAGATGTGTCCAGGTTGCACCATTAGGTGTATTATATTTCGTAGTAGTAGTAGTAGTAGTAGTAGTAGTAGTAGTATCAGTAGTAGTAATTTTAGTATCAGTAGTAGTAGTTGTAGTACTAGTATCAGTTGTGGTTGTGGTAGTATCAGTATCGGTAGTAGTAGTAGTTGTATCAGTAGTAATAGTAGTAGTAGTAGTAATAGTAGTAGTTGTAGTAGTAGCAGTGGTAGTATCAGTAGTAGTAGGAGTACAATCTGTTGTAGTAGTAGTAATATCAGTTGTATCAGAGGAATTTGAAGAACTTGAAGTATTTGAAGAATTTTAACCATTTGAAGAATTAGAAGGAATATGAAGAATCTGAAGTATTTTAAAAAATGAAGAATTTAAACCATTTTAACAATTTTGAACTATTAGGGAAATTTGAAGGAATTTGAAGGAATATGAAAAATTTGAAAAATTTGAAGGAATTTGCATTAATTTCAATGGGAGCAAAAAACCCACAAAAAGTACAAATATTTTAAAGAGTATAAAAGTTAGCATAACCAGGTGGGTGGTGCTGTTTAGGCCGGGTGGGTCGTGTCTGGGCATCCTGCCAGGTCCTCTTAGAGTCCAAGGCCCGAAAACTATGTGAAATCCAATCCAAAAATATATAGCATTCTCACTTGATAATAAAGAAAAACAGGAAAACAATAAGTGGAAATGCTGTATAGCATTCTCACTGATAACTAGAAAAAGCTGTTCCTGCGTAACAGCGAGTGAGAATGCTAATCTGCAGAATGATTTAAGCAGAAGATGCAGAAGATCCCTGCAGAAGAGAAAAAGTAGTGGAAAAAACTGAATGTTATGAAAGAGCAGTAGTTGTTGTTTCAGTAGTAGTAGTTGTTGTATCAGTAGTAGTAGTATCACTAGTAGTAGTAGTATCAGTAGTAGTAGTAGTAGTAGTAGTATCAGTAGTAGTAGTTGTAGTAGTAGTATTAGTATCAGTAGTAGTAGTAGTGATAGTAGTAGTAGTAGTATTATCAGTAGTAGTAGCAGTAGTAGTGGTATGAGTAGTTGTAGTAGTAGTAGTAGTAGTAGTTGTTGTTGTTTTTGTATCAGTAGTAGTAGTAGCATCAGTAGTAATAGTAGTAGTAGTACCAGTAGTATTAGTAGTAGGAGTTGTTGTAGTAGTAGTAGTAGTAGGAGGAGGAGGAGGATTATCAGTTGTATCAGAATAATTTGAAGGAATTTGAAGAATTTGAAACATTTGAAGAATTTGAAGTATTTGATGTATTTGAATTTTTTTTAAAAAAAATTAAAAAAAATTGAAAAATTTGAAGAATTTGAACCATTTGAACAATTTGAAGAATTTGAACAATAAGAAGAAATTGAAGGAATTTGAAGGAATATGAAAAATTTGAAGAATTTGCAGGAATTTGCATTTATTTCAATGGGAGCAAAAAACGCACAAAAAGTACAAATATTTTAAAAAAGTATAAAAGTTAGCATAACCATGAGATATAGCAGTAATGTCGAGAATGAGCCGAACATTTTGGTACGAAAATCGTTGAAAATCGGTTGAACGCAGGAGTAGTTAGACGCACAAAAACGTACGGAATAATAATAAAAAAGAAAAAGAGGAAAACAATAAATGAGAATGCTGTATAGCATTCTCACTGACAATAATAATAATAATAATAATAATAATAATAAAGAAAAACAGGAAAACAATAAATGAGAATGCTGTATAGCATTCTCACTGATAAAGAAAAACAGGAAAACAATTCTGGGTAATAATTATTATTACTGATATTAATAATAATAAAGAAAAACAGGAAAGATACAGAACAATATAATTGGTTACTTTTAAAACCTATATGCTAGAAGCTGAATAAAAATATAGACTATTAGATCAAAAGAACAGATAAATATTGGATCAAGACACGTTTAGGTATTCCATGCACTCAGCAGCCCTTTGGCCTTCAGGTATTTTAACCAAAAGCTGAGGACCATAACGATGCCCCCAAGCAAGGGTCTCCAAGAGCACTGTTTAACTCAGCATCTGACAGTAGACAGATAATACTACCAACATGTAGCTGGTCCACCTACACTGACAGGCCAGGCAAGGGGAGCTTTATTTAGAGAAGCAGGAAAAACTGCCATGGTTTTCAAACCTCCTTTGGAGGACCTGCAGAGTTTCATGGCTTATCAGCAGACATTGATAGTGCTCAGCAAAAGGTGTGATACGAAGAAAGAAAACCATAAAGTTCTTTTTGCAGTTTCCTGCAAGCCATGTACCTACGGATATGGCAAAAGCAAGAAGGTTTTCTGATCAGATGAGATGATAGCAATACTTTTTGACTTGAACTGTGCATGCAAAATACCTTGAGTGACAGAAACCTAACCCTGCTCTGGGAAACCACGCTCTTTGTCAGGACAGGGAACCTGGTTAGAGTTGGATGGATGGAGCTAAATTCAGGGACGATCCTGGAGAAAACACCAGAAGACCAGAGACAGGGGTGGACGTTCACTTTGACAGGACAGCAACCTGAGCTACATTCAAGTGGTTTAGATGAAAGTGTCCAGCCAAACTCCAGACCTAAACTGTCATGATTTGTTTACTGAACCCGAACACAACCACAGCAGAGTTTAGTTTATCAGTTTATTGAAGTTTGTGGATAGTGGAGGAAGGAACCAAGAGTCTGTACTGAGCTGAAGCAGGAGGATGGTGAAGGCAGGAACTGGAGAGCAGGACGGAACCAGACCATGGAGGCAGCATAACCAGAAGCACAGCAGAATGGAGACTTGGAACCAGGCTTGACCAGCAGCATGACAGAATGGATACTTGCAAGGTCGGAGTGAGATCAGAACCACAGCAGGCAGGCGGAGATGAAGGGACTACGGGCTGGATGAAAACTGGATCAGGTAAGCAGCAGAAACTGTAGTTGGCAGAAGTGAACAGGAATTAGCAGACGGACCGACAATGAAGGACTGGATACAGGGAGCCTCAATAGTGAGGCTGACAGGTGTGCTGAATGCTGGCTGATTGATGACTGACAGGTGTGGATGATTACTGAGGTGGAGAGGAGACTGGGGTGTATGGAGGGTGAAACGTGCCAATAATATGTCCATGGTGCAGAAGACAAGGCTACATCATGAAATCACCCCCCCCCCTTAAGGCCGGCTCCCAGACGGCCAAACGGAAACAGACAACAACAAGAAAACGACCCACCCAGGGTGGGCGGAGGGGGACACTGGACGGTGGGCTAGAGTCATATAAACAAAAAACGACCCACCCAGGGTGGGCGGAGGGAGGTGCTGGACGGTGGGCTAGAGTCATATAAACAAAAAAACGACCCACCCAGGGTGGGCGGAGGGAGGTGCTGGACGGTGGGAACCAAAAATCCAAAAGAAACAGAAGAAACCAAAACACAAATCTACCCCAACAGGGCGAACAAAGGAAGGCCTGGGACGGAAAGGCCCTAGGTGGGCGATCCTGACAGCGGAACAGCCGAGTCAGAAACGGCGTCGAGGAGGGTGACCCTGACAAGGCAGACTAGACGCGAGCATCGCGGCAGGCTACCCTGACTAGGCTGAGCTAGACGTGGGTGTCACGGTGGGCGACCCCGATGAGGCTAAGCTAGGCAGGGGCGTCGTGGTGGGCGACCCCGACGAGGCTGAGGTAGACCTGGGCATCGCGGAGAGCGACCTTGATGAAGAGGCATGGTCTGGTGTGGCCAACGGTGGATGAGCACCCTGGAGGACCGACGGCTACCAGCTAAGTTTGGCGCAGGACCACAGGTTATGGAAGTTGCAGGTCTACAGGCTACAAAGGTTGCAGGACTACAGTCTACGGAGGTTGCAGGACTACAGGCTACAAGAGGCCCCGGGCTACAGGCTACACGAGGCCCCGGGCTACAGGCTACAGGAGGCCCCGG
Organism: Fundulus heteroclitus; assembly: GCF_011125445.2. Classification (NCBI taxonomy): domain Eukaryota; kingdom Metazoa; phylum Chordata; class Actinopteri; order Cyprinodontiformes; family Fundulidae; genus Fundulus; species Fundulus heteroclitus. The sequence goes on from NW_023396579.1 coordinate 335,525, forward strand.
GCTACAGGCTACAGGAGGACCCGGGCTACAGGCTACAAGGTTCAAGAGGCAGCAGACCCTCCTGGGTCCCAGCATCTCTGACAGGCGGCGGACCGTCCTGGGTCCGCCGCCCGGACGCCGGACTGGCAATTGAGTCCTTGGCTGCAGACTGAGCAAGAACAGAGTCTTTTGCTGCGGGCTGAGCAGGAATTGAACCTTTGACTGCAGGCTTAGCTGGAACTGGGCTTTCTGCTGAAGCTGATGATGGGGGAATGAAAAAAGGCTCTGACATTAGTGCAGATTGACAGGGAAGCAGGTCATCCCTATCCCCATAAAAGAAGTCCCACAACTGGGTTTCATGGATCTGGGGTGCTTTGAGGCGTGGACCTCCAAGCAGCGGCTGAAGACTTCACCCAGGGAGCCAGCTGAGTGTCGTTTTCTGCTCTGGCTTGCTGGGGCAGCCGAAACGCCGTCGGACTGACTCACCAGGGACGTGGAGGTGACGTCATCTTCAGGCGGAGGGATAGCAGCAGTGCTAGTCAGCTGAGCTCGGCGTCTGCGTCGAGAGGGGCCGTGCACCGAGAGAGTGGCTGCAGCTGGTGATGAGGAAATGGTACCAGCAGCAGCAGGAGCAGCAGCAGCGGCAGGAGTGAGATGAGCTAAGACGGGATCCGTGACGTGAGCTGCAGCGGACTCGGCAGTGGTGGAAGTGGCAGGAATGGAGGAGGCAGCAGTGGCGGAGAACAAGGGTCTGGGAGGAGACCCTCTGCCAAAAAGCTGAGCCACAGCAGCCTTGTGGTTCCACTTCAGCTCCTCCATCAGCCCCGTCTCTTCAAAAAGAGGAAGGAGCTCGGCTTGTCTTGTCCACAGCTTGCATACCTGAGCGACCGCGCCTACCCGCCTCCAAGGTGGACTAAGAGAGGCAAGGATCTCCAAACAGCCCCGGGACTGGGCTAAGAGTTGCTCCACTGCGCTGTTGCCCGAGAGCGGAGCAACATCCCTCAAACTTTAAGTTTGTGGATAGTGGAGGAAGGAACCAAGAGTCTGTACTGAGCTGAAGCAGGAGGATGGTGAAGTCAGGAACTGGCAAGCAGGACGGAACCAGACCACGGAGGCAGCATAACCAGAAGCAGAGCTGAATGGAGACTTAGAACCAGGCTTGACCTGTTATAGAAATTACAATGAAGGACTGAATACAGGGAGCTTAAATAGTGAGGCTGACAGGTGTGCTGAATGCTGGCTGATTGATGACTGACAGGTGTGGATGATTACTGAGGTGGAGAGGAGACTGGGGTGTATGGAGGGTGAAATGTGCCAATAATATGTCCATGGTGCAGAAGAAAAGGCTGCATCATGACATAAACAAAAGTAAGAATCCATTTCGAACTGACTGAGCTTAGTCTATTTTGTAGTGAGTAAAGGGTAAAAAAATATCAGTACCTAGACGTGCAAAGCAGGATCAGACCTATTTTTTAGCTATTGCAGCGAAAAATGGTTTTAAAAAGTATTAACTCAGGGCTGAGCATAATTGTCCTCGAAACATTTCAGACATTATTTACTAAAGCTTTGAAAACCAAATACCACTTATTTCTATTTCACATATGCTCTACTTCTTGCTGGTGTATCAGGAAAATCTCAGTTAACCACTCTCTAGTTTGGGCTGTGATATGACAAAATTAAGCATTCAAGAGAATCCTGTCTGTCTGCTAAAAATTTCAGAACAATCTGAAGAGAAGATTGGCAAAGTGAGGTGATGCAGCACTAGTTAACCAAGCCAACGCTCTGCTTGTTTCATTCCCACTGCTATTAATTCTTCCTTTCTTCCTCCAGCTCAACCTCAAACCCGTCGAGGTCACCTTTTTTCCACTTCTTGTAAAGAACTCAAATGAATCTGTCAGATTTGTTAATGAAACACAAATAAAAACAGGAAACCCTGATCCTGAAGGAGGTGTAATGTAAGGACACAGAGGACCTCTTTTCAGAGCAAAAACAGGATGAAACTAAGACTAAGACTAAGACGTGTCGGCTGACAAACAGATGGAGAGATAGGAGGGAAAACCAAACTTAGTTTTCTTGGAAAGTTTCCAACACTTCTGCAGGATTTTCCAAATCTGCAAGTTCGTTTTTGTGAAACTGACCACAGCTCCCACTGAGTCTAAGTCGTTATTCTGCTTCCAGATACCTTCCTTTACTAAAGTTGGACGAGCTTCACTGCAAGTTGGATATTTTTGATAAGGATCTGGCTATGCAGCATGCCTTTTAGCCCCATGGGGCCCGCCTCAGTATGCTCATAAATGGCTGCGTTTCAGCTGGCTTTCTTTGTGGTTCACATGAAAACCAACCAGTACTGCTTACAGTGCGGGGGGCTCTAAGAGGAGCAGCATCCAAACCGCCAGACTGGCTAGAGAAAACTTCAAAAATGCTTTTGTGGGTCATTGTGCTGTGAGGACGGACGCTTTTGCCTGGTGTGCTGTGAGGCTGAAGCTGTTGCCAAGGAACCGAATGAACTTGCTATGAACTCCTAACACGTCCTCACCCTAGATGGGAAAGTGGTCCTGTAAGCCACGGCTCATCGGTGTTAAATATGAGACGTCAATTAATGTAATGCAGAGTTGTTACAGAAGACCAGCTCGAAGAAAAATGGTGAAATTTTGTATCATTTAAACTGCCGCAAAGAAACACTGTTTTGTTCAAAGTCACTAGAAAGAAATATGTGAGCATCAGAACGGCCAGCGACAAAAGGCAAGTCTATTCACTAAACAGAGTACGAGCAGAGCAGAGACAGAAGCATAAATCAAGTGTGAATAAAGGGTGTTAGTGAGTAAGAGAGGTGTTGGCAGCTGAGGTTTTCCTGTTTAGGAAAAGCCAAATAGATTTAAAAAAAAGTAAACAAGGATGTCTGATAGTGTTTGGTAGCTCACGCCCCATCATGCAACCAGTTCTAAGGCTCAGAGTGAGGGCAGCTTTGGGATGGCCGTGCCAGATCCATGTAACGATCTTAACTCTGTTTATGTCAAGGATTTATACTCTGTTTAGTCTTTTCTGTTAGATTTTCAAAGCTTCCTGAGTTATAGTGATGGCACTAACAGCACAAGATGTGTCTTGATGTTGCCAACAAGCGGAGGTCTGTGGGTCTTTGAGTATGCACGCACTCTGTAACGGATAGATTAGACGTGATAAGAAGGTCTCATTATTAAAATGATGATGTGTTGGAGAGGTATTCATACCCCTTAAACCTTTCCCATTCATTACAAACACAAATTTAAATGCGAATATAAATTCAGACGCAAAGTAGTGCTTACCTGGGAGGTGGAAGGAAATCGGTGCATGATTTTTCCCATTTTTTGTTTACTTATATTCAGTCTTCAAGCCTTCAGATTTCACCTGATCAATCAATCCACAGAGTTTACCTGCGAGTACTTCAACGCCAGTACAGCTGTTCTGTGAAGGGCCCAAATAATTTATGTTTCTATTTGCCTTTTTTTCATCCACGTGAGTCGACTGGGATCCAATTCTCATTTACCAACAGGCCAAGAAAATCACAATAGAAGCAATGACAGCTGTTATACAGATTTACACAACATGAAGCTTTGAACATCTCACAGAGCACTGTTCTTTTACATCATTGTGTAAATATGGAAAGAGTATGACACAACAGCACACCTACTAACAGTTGGCCGTGGACCAAAACCAACAGGCTCGGCAAGTTTATCAGACAAGAAGCCGAGGCATTTTTTGCATTTTTCCTGAAAAACTAACTAAATTGATGATATTGTAGCATTTTTGTCCTCTTTTTCTTTTCCGTTCTTCTGTTTGTTGCTTGTTTTATTTTTATTGCTGAAGAAAAAGCCTCCCCACAGTATGATGCTACCACCACCATATCTTACCAGTGTGATGGTGTGCTCAGGAGAGATGAGCAGTGCTAGCTTTTTGCCACGCTTAGTGTTTTACTTTGGTGTTATGTAACCAGAAATGAGGTCACATGCGCTTTGGAGCCTTTTTGTTTTACAGAAAACAGGAAGAAGATCTGGAACTAAGGTCAGACCTCATAATTTCTGGATCTAAACCCATTGTTTGCTGTGTCCTCTACATTGTGGCAAACACTAAATGGGAAATCTCATGACTTTTACCCAACAATGGCTTTTTTATCAACTCTTTCCCATTAAGGCCAGATAGGACTGGAGTGGAGGAATAATAGTTGCCCAGTCAAGAGGTTCTCCCACCTGCGCTGTGGATCTCTGTAGCTCTTCCAGAGTCACCGTGGTGCTTTTGAAAGTTTGCCTTACACATCATTCCTTACAAACAGTTTAACAGGAATGTTTATGACACTGAAGAGTATTAAAAGGTCACTGTCTGTGACATTCCCAGCTGTGTAAACTGGTTTTAGTTTGCGTTTTTAAGTGAACATTGCACCTATTTTATCTCATTTAATGCAGATAAAATGTCAACATCTGAGAAGCAGAGGTAGTTTTGCTGAACTGCTGCTCAGAATAGCAGCATTGTGGTTATGGGCAGCAGAGTAATCTAAATAATCTTACTATAGGCAAAGAGAAGGTGACCTCTGAAATCTACTCTCTCATCATGCAATCCATGCTTTGGTGGATCTTTTAACCAAGTGTGGGTCTCACAGTAAAGGCTGGGTAACATATTTGTTCACAAAGATCCATTGCTGCTGCTCACACAGCTCACACATGCTTGGTGAACCAAAGACAGACAGTTAGATACATGTCTGAAGGCTTGTCTTTGCTAAGACAACAAGCAGAAATATGGGACTTGGATATGCATCCATACAGATTACAGATGTGTGACGCTTACACCTTTTGACTCTGAGGAGTGATAGAGTATAGATATTGATGTTTCCAGTCCCTCACTCTAGAAGTAGTATAAAATGTTCATGTTTCTACACTTTTCCCCAAAATATATCTTGTATTCCTTTATTTGAATATTTTACAATACAACATGGTGGATTACAATTGAGGTGTAAATCTGAGTTTCCCGTGATAATTTCACACAGGCACAAGTTTGATGCTCAGTAAGGAACTTGATGCAGAAGGTCCATTTATTGTCTATACCCACTTGTCCTTGCAGGGTCGTGGGTGGGGTGAAGCTTTTCTCCAGCAGTCATCGGTGAGAGGCAGAGTATGTCCCGAACAAGTCGCCAGTCCATCACAGGGCAACACAGAGACCAACAGGACAATCGACCACGCACACACACACTCATAACTGCAGTGTCTTGCAAAAGTTTACTTATTTTTTTTACATTACAATCTGTTTTTGTTTTTAAATCCCTTTTATGTGGGTGAAGTGAAACAAGTAAAAATTAAAAACGGAAATTTGACATGTGGATATGCATTTACCCCTTTTGCTACTAAGCTCTAAAAAGTTCTGATGCAACCAAACCATATTAGCTTCAAAAGTCACGTAATTAGTGAAACGAAGTCCACCTCTGTGCTATATGTCAGAGGATCTGTTCGAATAAACACACATTTTCTGAAAGGCCCCAGAGGCTACAGCACCTCTAAGCAAAAAGCATCACGCCATGAAGACCAAGGAGCTCTCCAAACAAGTCAGGGACAAGGTTGTTGAGTACAAGTCAGGGTGGGGTTATCAAAAATATCCCCAGAGCAAATCCATCATCTTCAACTGGAAAGCACATGGGGCCACAACAAACCTACCAGGAGAGTGCGGTGGCGCTCTCCTGGTAGGTTGGTTGCGGCCCCATACTGAAGTTTTCGGTTATTCTGTTCTACTATATTTGTTTGCTTCACATTAAAAAAGGAATCTTCAAAGTTGTAGGCATGTTCGGTAAATGACATGGTGCAAACTCCCACCTGCGAGAACAGGTTTTTTTCACTGCAGCAGCGGTGTCATGCAGAATGACAGAGATGATTGGAATGCAAGAGACAGACCAGGGTTGAACGCTGGTGATCAAATGTAGGCAGACAAATTGAAAGGTTAGGCAATGCTCGCAAGTCAGGGTACAGAAACAAAGTTGTGGTCCAGAGATCAAAAGCTTGGTAAGGCAAGGCAAGTTTATTTATATAGTACATTTAAGTAACAAGAGCATTCAAAGTGCTGTACATAAACAGAACATAAGGAAAACAAACTACACAGGAAAGCACATTGCACTGAAACAGTGGCAGTAGGTCTGGATAAGTTGGATTACAAACTTAAACTAATGAAGTTTCAGTTATCAATAGGTTGAACTGAACATTCACATTCAAAGGCAACTCTACAGAAATTGGTTTTTAACCTTGTTTTAAAAGGAACTCAGGGCTTCAGAACTTTTACTGTCTTCTCTGTGTTTGTTCCAGATATATAGATATGCTACTTCTCCTCGTTTGGTTCTGGGTATGTAGAGTAGACTTAAGCCAAAAGACCTTAGTGGTCTGGAGAGTTGATAAACTGACAAGTCTGTGATGTATCTTGGTGCTAAGCCGTTCAGGATTTCAAGACTAACAGGAGTATTTTAAAGTCCCCAGGCAATGGTGCTGAGTTTAATTTCCATGAGTTGTCCGTGCACGCCTGTCTCTTTTTCAGTGTCACAGCGCCACCAATGGGGCCACCACACCTACTACAACCTTTTCAGATGTGCAGCCTCATCTTGTGTGGACGCTCATTTTTCCTTAATCGTTTATGAAAATTTACTGTGTTCATCTCCGTAGACAAGGCCTGGAACCTAGAATGGTACAACCCAGACTCTACAGGCCTCAGTAGTCAGGTAAAATGTCAAAGTCCAAGGCAGGACTGTTAGAAAAAGACTCAACAAATGTTGCTTTTTTCCCCAAGAGGTTTGCAAAGTGAAATCCTTTTCTTTCTATAAAAAAAATAAAATAACTGCAGCACGGTTTGGGTTTTCTAAGAAACTTAGATAACCGGTCATGATAAGGAGCTGCAGTTACTTTGCAGCCATGTGACCCAGTGACGTTAGAGCTATTGAGTTGACGTGAATGTTTCTGTAGATCAAAGTAATCTAGAGAAAAGACATGAGGACATCTGTATGATGGCTGAAGCTTGGTTGAAACTGGGGCATAGAAAAAGACAAAGCTCTAAACACACCACATTAAATCCAGTGTCAGATCTATTTACAGTACTATGTAAAAGTACTCATACCCCTAGAATTTTTCATAGTTTTTATTGCTACAAACATATTTTACTGTTTTTTATTGGGATTATATGTCACAGAATTACAAAGCAGTGCGTAATGAAGGTTAACGAAACTCGTTCACAGTTTAACACTGTTTACAGATAGAAATCTAGCATGGTGAGCGTTGATGTTCAGCCCCCTCTGAATCAGTTCTGAAAGCATCATCCTTGACTGCAATAATAACTGAAAGTGTTATGGGCTGTGACTCTTACTAGATCCTCAGAGTGAAATTTTTGAGCATTCTTTTTTGGTAAAGTAGCTCACTTTAATAAGAAAAAACCCCCAAAACACGTGTAATGTTGATGAGCTTCAAGTCTCTGAAGCTGGGAGGCCTCTTTGCCATCACCCTAACCCTTAGGGTGAGCACCGTTTTTCTGTACTTTTCGGAGCATTTTTGGGCCTTTTTTGAAAATTCTTGGGGGGCTAACCGAAGGTCACAGGGTCATGGGGCGTGGCTTGAAAAATAGCCCCATCCCTCGTTACCCATATGACCTACCCTAACAATTTTTCACGCCAACCCTTGACCCGGTGCAGCCCCTCAAAGAGGTCAAAGTTCACCGAAAACCAGTTAGTTAGTGAACCTAAATGACAACCCTTGTTGTAATACCGTTAACTGCCACCAGGTGGCGTATCGCCATTATGGATCATTAAATCATCCTAGATGGCATGTGCTGCCATCTGGTGTGATATGTGAATCATCCTAGATGACAAATGCTGTCATCTGGGATGATATGTGAATCATGCTGGATGGCATATGCTGCCATCTGGGTATAATTTTAATGGTGCTAAATGACAACATGCCATTTTACATAAAGGGTAAGTACCTATCATTCCATTTAGGAATATCAATGAACCATCCTAATTGGCAGGTACTTCTGGGGTGAGTGTCTTTAATATAGGACCAAGTGTGCCTGCTCCTAAATGACAGGAAGGTAAGTACCTATCATTGAAGAGCAGGCACATATGGCCCTATACTGAAGGCACTCACCCCTTAAGTACCTGCCACTTAGGATCAGGGGAACCAGGGGACACATGCAGCTTCTCCACCCAAGAACAGAGCTCCCTTTGCCCGCATGGAGGTGGGCTGACATCCCCTTTGGACCTCCAGAGAACCAGGGGCCACCCATGGAGCTTATTTACCCAGGACTGGGGGACCCTAGGCCCACATCAATCTCCATGGAGCAGTCCCTGGTTCTCCAAAACCATCATGGAGCTCCAGAGAACAAGGGGCCACCCATGGAGCTTATTTACCCAGGACTAGGGCATCCTAGGCCTGCATGGAGGATGGCTGAGCACCCCATTGGACATCATCCCTTAAGTTCCTGCCATTTTGGAACATCTATAAATTATCACAAATGGCAGGTACTGGTGACTGGTATGTAAGATCGTGTGTGCATGCTCCTAAATGACAAGAATGTAAGTAAGTATTTGACATGTACTTACTTACATTCTTGTCATTTAGGAGTAGGCATACATGTTCCTACATGAAAGCCACTCAGTCCCTAAGTACCTGCCATTTGTGATGATCTATGAATCTACCCGTCACCTATAGAAACCATGCATGCCACTCCAAGGCAAAAAGTAAGGCTTAAGTAATGAAGCGAGACATTTCTTAAACAATATTTACATTTATTTACAAAAAATATAACACCATTATCAAGAATTAAATAACTATATTACAAAGAACAATAAATAAATAATTTCTTAAACAATATTTACATTTATTTACAAAAAATATAACACCATTATCAAGAATTAAATAACTATATTACAAAGAACAATAAATAAATAATTTCTTAAACAATATTTACATTTATTTACAAAAATATAACACCATTATCAAGAATTAAATAACTATATTACAAAGAACAATAAATAAATAACTATTGGAACTTTCTTTGTCTGGCCCTCAGGCGAAACACACGCGGTGTGCTCCGCCGCTGTCGCTCCCGCAACCTGTATAGCATTAAGGGGCTTCTTTTTGGTGTGAATGACAAACTTTGTCGGCCCCTTTTCCTCTGTGTGTCCTGGGACTCATCCTGGGACTCATCCTGGGACTCATCCTGGGACTCTGCCTGGGACTCTGCCTGGGACTCTGCCTGGGACTCTGCCTGGGACTCTGCCTGGGACTCTGCCTGGGACTCTGCCTGGGACTCTGCCTGGGACTCTGCCTGGGACTCTGCCTGGGACTCTGCCTGGGACTCTGCCTGGGACTCTGCCTGGGACTCTGCCTGGGACTCTGCCTGGGACTCTGCCTGGGACTCTGCCTGGGACTCTGCCTGGGCCTCCGTGGACTCTGCCTGGGCCTCCGTGGACTCTGCCTGGGCCTCCGTGGACTCTGCCCTGGCCTCTGGGGACTCCTGGCTTGTGGAACCAACCCTGGGTGCTACTCTCTGAAATATAACAAGGACAAGGACGATTAAATGTCTGCCATTTCAGAACATCTGTGAATGTTCCTAGGTGACAGGTACTTTACATCTGCCATGTAGGATCATGTGTGCCAGCTCCTAAATGACAGGAAGGTAAGTACCTGTCATTTAAGAGGAGGCACACATGATCCTACATGGCAGACATAAAGTACCTGTCGTTTCGGAGCAGGCACATATTTTAAAATGAAAAGACTTACCCTCTTCTTCTTCACAGGACCCTCGCCTTCTCCCTCATCGCTGGAAGACTCCAGGATGACAGGCTCCGCCACTTTCCCGGGACCTGAGACTGCCGGGTCCGTAGCCTCCTGGAACCTTTTACGCAGCTCAGACAGCTGTGTAGCTGTCTGGTGCATTGCGTAGAATTTCTCCGCTGTGGCGGTGTCATGGCACATCGTTTTGCTGACCTTTGTCCGGGTTCCCGGGGACAATGCATCTCTAGCCTTTAAAGATAATAGAAAGTGTCACATACTTCACTTTAATTTAAAGTTTTCACATGAAAAAAAACTGACATGATTACTTACATATGTTGCTATCGAGGTCCTAAAATCTGTAAATGTGGGGGAACCTGAGAACCCCATTTCTGCCCATGCACTCTGGAGGTGTTGTTGTAGGTTCTTGATCTTCTGGTAGTTCTCGTTGAAAAATACCAGGTCAGTGGATGGCTGAAGGGTTTCCCTTATTTGGAGCCACTGCTCCAGCCATCCAAACTCCTCCACTGTGAGGTACACTTGGGCTGGCCCAAAAGCCCGATTTGTCTTGTGCTCTTTCACCTGTGGTTCCAAAAGAGAGGGTAAGTTGCCTGCCATGCAGGGTCATCTGTGAATTATCATAAATAACAGCTTCATGTCTGCCATTTAAGATTATCTGTAAACGGTCTTAAATGGCAGGCACAACATCATTATGCTTACGTTAATGACAAAGCCCTGGTCTGCGGTCCTGGCGTCAACCCGCGCCTCGTCCACTTCGGCCAGGGTCATATTGGTCAACACGCCGGTTCTATGGCCATATATACTGGCGAGGTATACGCCAAAGTAGCCATAGAACCGGCGTATGTTGAGTGAGCTGGGGTCAGTCTGGATGGTGTCTGCAAAAACATAAATTAAGACTCAGGTAAGTGACTGCCATTTAGGATTATCTGTAAATGATCCTAAAGGATAGAAATGAAGATGTCATTTAAGATCATCTGTGAATGATTCTAAATGACAGGCACTCAGGTAAGTACTTGAACATAGTAGAATTTTAAAAAAGTATTACCGAGCAGTTGGGGGATTTTCCTGCACGCCTGCCTCTGACACCTCCTGAGGTCCTCCTTGGCAATCACCCTTCTGATCTTACGCTTTTTGACCAACATCTGGCGGACGTTGACATCTTTTTTAAGCTGTTTAATATCAGCGGACACTGCTCTTAGGAGGCCAATCACTGCCTTTTTCGGGACACGCGAGGTGCTTGGTGGCGTGTCCCGAAAGTAGCCCGCGAACTCCATCACATTCAGGAGGTAATTCCTAGTGGTGTTTTCTGCCTTCCCCTCTCTGAGGAGCTTCGCCGGCCACCTGCTCAGAAAGAAATGTTCTAACTTCAACATGAACACATGCTGCCATTTAAGATCATATACAAATGACCTTAAATGGTAGAAATGAAGCTGCCATTCAAGAACATCTGTAAATAATCCTAAATGGTAGAAATGAAGCTGCCATTCAAGAACATCTGATGCATGTTTGTTTATGATATAGAGAGAGATACTTACTGATGAACTCGATCAAGGTCCTGCAGAAAAGTCCAATTGGGGAGTATTGTCCTTCCCTTGTTCACAAATCTAAGGAAGGACATTACCCGTCCCAATTTGGACTTCTGGTTTTCCACGTGTTTTTTGGTCCCGATGGACCCCCTCAAGTGTAACCAGTACTCCTCCATGAACTCCACTGAATAAAAAAAGGTCCCAAAAATAACTTGTATAGTTTATAAAATAGAAAAAACTTTAACAAGCAGTGACATTACTTACGGATGGGTTGAGGAAAATCTTTGAATCCCCTCAATGGGAATCGCGATTTTGCAGCCTTCTTTGGCTCCTCAGAGGATGAGTCTTCATCCTCATCTTCTGGGGGGTCCACTTGTTCGGATGACCCCTGGTCTGCCTCGACAGGCCCCCCACCGCTCGTCTTTTGGAGGGCCTGCTATAGGTTAAAGGGTAAGGTTTAGCATTCTGCCATTTAAGGTCATCTGTGAATGACCTTAAATGGTAGAAATGAAGCTGCCATTTAAGAACATATACAAATGACCTTAAATGGTAGAAATGAAGCTGCCATTTAAGAACATATGCAAATGACCTTAAATGGTAGAAATGAAGCTGCCATTCAAGAACATCTGTAAATAATCTTAAATGGTAGAATATATTAAATACTTTTACATACCGTTTCGAATGCGTGGAGTTTAGCTTTTGCCTTTTTTAGCCACTTCTCCTTTGTCCGAAGCTGCTTCCAAAGCCTCCTGTTTTCTTCTGCCATTTTAGAGCAGCTGGGGCAGGTTGGAGGATCTGGCTTGGACACCTCAGTTCCTGGCTGATTTTCCTCCTGTCCGAGGTCCAGGCCTGAGACCATAGGAGGGGTGGGGTCAGTAGCCCTGAGGGCCCTTAAGGCATCCATGGTCACCTGTTTTTTAATTTTTTTAATAATTTTCTGGAGTTCTCCATCGTCCACCTCGGGATGGCCTGTGTCCAGGTGCCTATCTACCCTGCTCTTTGAATAGCCACATGCCACAATGGGACAGGGCAAGTGGCGGAAATTTACCCTCCCTGTCCCATAGTTAATCAAAATTCTTTTTTCTTTTTTATTCAGGATGGAGTGCCGGCTCGCCAGATGTTTGCCTAAGTAGTTGTACGGGATTTGGCATATTGGGCAAATTCCCGGGGATTTTGGCGGAGTCATTTTATATTCAAGCTGAAAAGAGAAATGACAGTTTTAAATACTTTGAGTGGACTGCAATGGCAGCCACTAAATGCTATTTAGAATCAGGCAGGCAAAATTGCCCTTAAATGTCTTCACAAATAAACACATTTTAACTCTATTAAGCCATTAAAACACACTCCCTCCCATTTAGAAGCAGAAAACAACTTACCGTGTCTCAGTGTTGAAGACCATGTGCTGAATGCTCCGGTGTTGCGCCACTTAAGCACCCAGGTGCTTAATTGGGGTTTCCCACCCTCAAAAGCATGGGGTGCACGCTACGGGGTTTCCTTCAATCAAAAGCAGGTGCTTAATTGGGGTTTAACACCCTCACAAGCATGGGGTGCATGCTACGGGGTTTCCTTCGATCAAAAGCAGGGGGTTGCCACTTGGGAGTATTTGTCAATGCTCTGAGATGGCAGACTGAGCTACCAGGTTTTTCCAATAGTCCCTGCCACGTGGGACCATCAGTGAATGATGCTAATACGGGGTTACCTTCGATCAAAAGCACGTGCTTAATTGGGGTTTCTCACCCTCACAAGCATGGGGTGCATGCTACGGGGTTTCCTTCGATCAAAAGCAGGGGGTTGCCATCTCAGAGCATTGACAAATGCTCTGAGATGGCAGACTGAGCTAACAGGTTTTTCCTTTTGAGATAGTCCCTGCCACTTGAGACCATCAGTGAATGATCCTAAATAGCAAATCCTTAACGACCTGTCAATTGAGATCATCTGTGAATCATCCCGAATGGCAGTTACGTAAGCTGCCATCTGGGATCATCCCGGAATTGTCCTAAATGGCAGAGTACTTTGACTTGCCATCCAGGTATCCCTTTGAATAGGATTTGGCCCCAGCATGGGGTGGATAGGGATGTAACAGGGGTAGCCCAGGAAGATACAAGGGTCTGGAGGGATCCTGGGGCCTTACACCAAAAAACCCCTTCCGCAGGTTTATAGGAACTGAGTTCTGTGAAGACCATTGCCATCTGGGTCCATCGGCAAATCTTCCTAAATAGCAAAATGCCATCTTGGAGCTCCAGGCTGGAGGATTGGTAGGCTGGGTACTGGTTGAGATTAGGCCCAGGGACAGAGGCCCTTCCCGGGTGAGAGGGACCGGGAAGGGCCCTGGGTCTGGAGCTCCAGGCTGGGTGTTTGTTAAGTTTAGGCCCAGGGACGGAGGCCCTTCCCGGGTGAGAGGGACCGGGAAGGGCCCTGGGTGTCTGGAGCTCCAGGCTGGGTGTTGGTTAAGTTTAGGCCCAGGGACGGAGGCCCTTCCCGGGTGGGAGGGACCGGGAAGGGCCCTGGGTCTGGAGCTCCAGGCCGGGTGTTGGTTAAGTTTAGGCCCAGGGATGGAGGCTGTTCCCGGGTGAGAGGGACCGGGGAGGGCCCTGGGTGTCTGGAGCTCCAGGCTGGGTGTTGGTTAAGATTAGGCCCAGGGATGGAGGACCTTCCCGGGTGAGAGGGACCAGGAAGTGCCCTGGGTCTGGAGCTCCAGGCTGTGAAGACCATTGTCATCTGGGTTCATCGGCAAATCCTCCTAAATAGCAAAATGCCATCTGGGGTTCTTGGGGCCTCTGCCTGGGTAAGAGGTACCGGGAAGGGCCCTGGGTGTCTGGAGCTCCAGGCTGGGTGTTGGTTAAGTTTAGGCCCAGGGACGGAGGCCCTTCCCGGGTGAGAGGGACCGGGAAGGGCCCTGGGTCTGGAGCTCCAGGCTGGGTGTTGGTTAAGTTTAGGCCCAGGGACGGAGGCCCTTCCCGGGTGAGAGGGACCGGGAAGGGCCCTGGGTCTGGAGTTCCAGGCCGGGTGTTGGTTAAGTTTAGGCCCAGGGACGGAGGCCCTTCCCGGGTGAGAGGGACCGGGAAGGGCCCTGGGTCTGGAGCTCCAGGCCGGGTGTTGGTTAAGTTTAGGCCCAGGGATGGAGGCTGTTCCCGGGTGAGAGGGACCGGGGAGGGCCCTGGGTGTCTGGAGCTCCAGGCTGGGTGTTGGTTAAGATTAGGCCCAGGGATGGAGGACCTTCCCGGGTGAGAGGGACCGGGAAGGGCCCTGGGTCTGGAGCTCCAGGCTGTGAAGACCATTGTCATCTGGGTTCATCGGCAAATCCTCCTAAATAGCAAAATGCCATCTGGGGTTCTTGGGGCCTCTGCCTGGGTAAGAGGTACCGGGAAGGGCCCTGGGTGTCTGGAGCTCCAGGCTGGGTGTTGGTTAAGTTTAGGCCCAGGGACGGAGGCCCTTCCCGGGTGAGAGGGACCGGGAAGGGCCCTGGGTCTGGAGCTCCAGGCTGGGTGTTGGTTAAGTTTAGGCCCAGGGACGGAGGCCCTTCCCGGGTGAGAGGGACCGGGAAGGGCCCTGGGTCTGGAGTTCCAGGCCGGGTGTTGGTTAAGTTTAGGCCCAGGGACGGAGGCCCTTCCCGGGTGAGAGGGACCGGGAAGGGCCCTGGGTCTGGAGCTCCAGGCCGGGTGTTGGTTAAGTTTAGGCCCAGGGATGGAGGCTGTTCCCGGGTGAGAGGGACCGGGGAGGGCCCTGGGTGTCTGGAGCTCCAGGCTGGGTGTTGGTTAAGATTAGGCCCAGGGATGGAGGACCTTCACGGGTGAGAGGGACCAGGAAGTGCCCTGGGTCTGGAGCTCCAGGCTGTGAAGACCATTGTCATCTGGGTTCATCGGCAAATCCTCCTAAATAGCAAAATGCCATCTGGGGTTCTTGGGGCCTCTGCCTGGGTAAGAGGTACCGGGAAGGGCCCTGGGTGTCTGGAGCTCCAGGCTGGGTGTTGGTTAAGTTTAGGCCCAGGGACGGAGGCCCTTCCCGGGTGAGAGGTACCGGGAAGGGCCCTGGGTGTCTGGAGCTCCAGGCTGGGTGTTGGTTAAGTTTAGGCCCAGGGACGGAGGCCCTTCCCGGGTGAGAGGGACCGGGAAGGGCCCTGGGTCTGGAGCTCCAGGCTGGGTGTTGGTTAAGTTTAGGCCCAGGGACGGAGGCCCTTCCCGGGTGAGAGGGACCGGGAAGGGCCCTGGGTCTGGAGTTTCAGGCCGGGTGTTGGTTAAGTTTAGGCCCAGGGATGGAGGCTGTTTCCGGGTGAGAGGGACCGGGGAGGGCCCTGGGTCTGGAGCTCCAGGCTGGAGGATTAGTAGGCCAAGTGTTGGTGGTGATTGGGCCGGGCACGGACACTTAGTCTCCAATAGCAAACCCTTAACTACCTGCCGTTTTGGAGACATACGCAGTGGCGGGGCACTTGCCATCTGGGTCACATTGTCAATAGCACATGTGCCATTTAGAATACTTTGTAGCTATACCAGGGGCACAGAAGTCTTTCAGCCATACCAGAGGCGCGAACACTTTGCCGTTTCGGATTATTTGGTTATAACACAGGGGGGTGCTTAAGAGTGGGTACCCCGGTTCGGATGGAGGTTCAGGTTATGGAGGTAGGGGTCCATGGTGGCATGGATGATCCAAGGTGGCATGGCTTTGCCCGGGCCTGGTTGCTGGTGGCTGGGTAGGGATAGAGGTTTAGGTTGTGGAGGTAGGGGTCCATGGTGGCATGGATTATCCAAGGTGGCATGACTTTGCCCGGGCCTGGTTGCTGGTGGCTGGGTAGGGATAGAGGTTCAGGTTACGGAGGTAGGGGTCCATGGTGGCATGGATTATCCAAGGTGGCATGACTTTGCCCGGGCCTGGTTGCTGGTGGCTGGGTAGGGATAGAGGTTCAGGTTATGGAGGTAGGGGTCCATGGTGGCATGGGTGATCCTAGGTGGCATGGTCATCATTGTACTGTATTCAAGACATACTGGACCTCCAGACAACCAGGGGTCGACATCCACCGTCACTACCCAGGACTGGAGAGCCCTAGGCCCGCATGGAGGTGGACTGACCAGCCCCTTGGACCTCCAGAGAACCGCCCCTACTGGTTCTCTGGAGGTCAAGAGTGGGGCTGCAGTCTGACCTCCAGAGGCCCTTACCCTAACCCCGGTCAACCCCCATGAACTTCTCCCCAAACTTCAAGGTGAAACTAAGGGGTCAGCCTTTTATAGTCAATCATGTGGTTCCAGTAGACTAATGGTGGGAACAGCAGAAGCTAAAACTGAAGAATATGCCTGTAGCATGTGTACCCAGGGATGGTGCACCCTGGCCCACATGGATGTGTGCAGACATCCCCCTGGACCTCCGGAGGACCAGGGGCCACATGGAGGATCTGTACCCAGGGATGGTGCACCCTGGCTGGGCAACGACTTCCATGCATCAGCCCCTGGTTCCCTGGAGGTCCAAGTGCCAGCAGAACCAGGGGCCACATGGAGGATCTGTACCCAGGGATGGTGCACCCTGGCTGGGAAATGACTTACATGGATCAGCCCCTGGTTCCCAGGAGGTCCAAGGGCCAGCAGAACCAGGGGCCACATGGAGCACCTGTACCCAGGGATGGTGCACCCTGGCTGGGAAATGACTTCCATGCATCACCCCCTGGTTCCCTGGAGGTCCAAGGGCCAGCAGAACCAGGGGTACCCATGGAAGATCTGTACCCAGGGATGGTGCACCCTGGCTGGGCAACGACTTCCATGGATCAGCCCCTGGTTCTCTGGAGGTCCAAGAGCCAGCAGAACCAGGGGCCACATGGAGGATCTGTACCCAGGGATGGTGCACCCTGGCTGGGAAATGACTTCCATGCATCACCCCCTGGTTCTCTGGAGGTCCAAGTGCCAGCAGAACCAGGGGCCACATGGAGGATCTGTACCCAGGGATGGTGCACCCTGGCTGGGCAACGACTTCCATGGATCAGCCCCTGGTTCTCTGGAGGTCCAAGAGCCAGCAGAACCAGGGGCCACATGGAGGATCTGTACCCAGGGATGGTGCACCCTGGCTGGGAAATGACTTCCATGCATCACCCCCTGGTTCCCTGGAGGTCCAAGGGCCAGCAGAACCAGGGGTACCCATGGAAGATCTGTACCCAGGGATGGTGCACCCTGGCTGGGCAACGACTTCCATGGATCAGCCCCTGGTTCTCTGGAGGTCCAAGAGCCAGCAGAACCAGGGGCCACATGGAGGATCTGTACCCAGGGATGGTGCACCCTGGCTGGGAAATGACTTCCATGCATCACCCCCTGGTTCCCTGGAGGTCCAAGGGCCAGCAGAACCAGGGGTACCTATGGAAGATCTGTACCCAGGGATGGTGCACCCTGGCTGGGCAACGACTTCCATGGATCAGCCCCTGGTTCTCTGGAGGTCCAAGTGCCAGCAGAACCAGGGGCCACATGGAGGATCTGTACCCAGGGATGGTGCACCCTGGCTGGGAAATGACTTCCATGGATCAGCCCCTGGTTCTCTGGAGGTCCAAGTGCCAGCAGAACCAGGGGCCACATGGAGGATCTGTACCCAGGGATGGTGCACCCTGGCTGGGAAACGACTTACATGGATCAGCCCCTGGTTCTCTGGAGGTCCAAGAGCCAGCAGAACCAGGGGCCACATGGAGGATCTGTACCCAGGGATGGTGCACCCTGGCTGGGAAATGACTTCCATGCATCACCCCCTGGTTCCCTGGAGGTCCAAGGGCCAGCAGAACCAGGGGTACCCATGGAAGATCTGTACCCAGGGGTGGTGCACCCTGGCTGGGCAACGACTTCCATGGATCAGCCCCTGGTTCTCTGGAGGTCCAAGTGCCAGCAGAACCAGGGGCCACATGGAGGATCTGTACCCAGGGATGGTGCACCCTGGCTGGGCAACGACTTCCATGGATCAGCCCCTGGTTCTCTGGAGGTCCAAGTGCCAGCAGAACCAGGGGCCACATGGAGGATCTGTACCCAGGGATGGTGCACCCTGGCTGGGCAACGACTTCCATGCATCACCCCCTGGTTCCCTGGAGGTCCAAGGCCCAGCAGAACCAGGGGTACCCATGGAAGATCTGTACCCAGGGATGGTGCACCCTGGCTGGGCAACGACTTCCATGGATCAGCCCCTGGTTCTCTGGAGGTCCAAGTGCCAGCAGAACCAGGGGCCACATGGAGGATCTGTACCCAGGGATGGTGCACCCTGGCTGGGAAACGACTTACATGGATCAGCCCCTGGTTCTCTGGAGGTCCAAGGGCCAGCAGAACCAGGGGCCACATGGAGGATCTGTACCCAAGGATGGTGCACCCTGGCTGGGAAATGACTTACATGGATCAGCCCCTGGTTCTCTGGAGGTCCAAGGGCCAGCAGAACCAGGGGCCACATGGAGCACCTGTACCCAGGGATGGTGCACCCTGGCTGGGCAACGACTTCCATGCATCACCCCCTGGTTCCCTGGAGGTCCAAGGGCCAGCAGAACCAGGGGTACCCATGGAAGATCTGTACCCAGGGATGGTGCACCCTGGCTGGGCAACGACTTCCATGGATCAGCCCCTGGTTCTCTGGAGGTCCAAGTGCCAGCAGAACCAGGGGCCACATGGAGCACCTGTACCCAGGGATGGTGCACCCTGGCTGGGAAATGAGTTACATGGATCAGCCCCTGGTTCTCTGGAGGTCCAAGTGCCAGCAGAACCAGGGGCCACATGGAGCACCTGTACCCAGGGATGGTGTACCCTGGCCCGCATGGAGGTGGGTTGAGCACCCCCTTGGACCTCCTGGGAACCACATGGAGCATAGACTTAGAAAATAGCATGAAGACCCATTGCCATTTAGGATCACCTTACAATGACTCCTAGTGACAGGCTGGACAAAGATTGGCACATGTGCATATGATTGTTCTGGTCTCAACTTAAACACTTAGAAAAATTAAGGCCATTGCCAATTAGGATCATCTAACCAACCATCCCTCATGGCAGGCCGCCCCTCCCCCACACACTCCCAATGGACCAGCAGCACTTAGACTTAGAAAATATCATGAAGACCCATTGCCATTTAGGATCACCAGCCAACGACCCCCTAGTGACAAGCCACCCCTCCCCCACACACACTCTCCCAATGGACCAGCAGCAGTCATAGACTTAGAAAATAGCATGAAGACCCATTGCCATTTAGGAACACCAACCAATGACCCCTAGTGACATGCTATTAGTCTAGTGGCTCCTTATAGATGTATGGATGCGAGAAGAACCAAGGGCACCCATGGAGGATCTGTACCCAGGGATGGAGCACCCTGGCCCGCATTGAGGTGGGCCGAGCACCCCCTTGGACCTCCAGAGAACCAGGGGCCACATGGAGCACCTGTACCCGGGGATGGTGCCCCCTTGCCCGCATGGAGGTGGGCTGAGCACCCCCTTGGACCTCCAGAGGACCAGGACATTGATAATTGTTTTCCAGCTTCTGTACATACTCTTGATGGCCATGGTGATTAGAGACACCGCCCCCCAACTGCGGGGCCGGGGTTCGATACCACCCTTGGCTGTCGAGGTTTCAGCTGAGTATACCTGTCTCATCAGAGACATAACAAGGATACGTCCCATTGCATCACGTGACCCCTGTAGTCGAGTGGTTAGTGCTCCCAACTCTCATGTGGGAGAACAGGGTTCGACTCCTGGAGCTGACAACACTTTTCCCTTTTTAATATATGGACAGTCGAAGATAAAATTACTATGAGCCATTGTATCAGCATGGTTCCCCAGCAGCCAAGCGGTTAAGGTTCCTTGCTGGAGATGGAAGTGGATCTGGTTCGAGTCCCAGATGGGTCTTCCTTGCAGTAAGAGCGTTGACTACTAGACTACTGGAACCATTTTATTTATTAATAGGGTTATTGCCATTTAGGATCACCATCCAATGACCCCCTAGTGACAAGCCGCCCCTCCCCCTCACACACACTCCCAATAGACAGCAGCACTCATAGAAAATAGCATGAAGACCCATTGCCATTTAGGATCACCAGCCAACGACCCCCTAGTGACAGGCCACCCCTCCCCCACACACGGCCAATGGACCAGCAGCAGTCATAGACTTAGACAATAGCATGAAGACCCATTGCCATTTAGGATCACCAGCCAACGACCCCTGGTGGCAGGCCACCACTCCCCCACACACACACTCCCATTTGACCAGCAGCACTCAAACTTAGGTTAAGGCCCATTGCATCACGTGACTGCAGTAGTCGAGTGGTTAATGCTCCCGCATCTCATGTGGGAGAACAGGGTTCGACTCCTGGAGTTGACAACACTTTTCCCTGTTTAGTATGTGGACAGTCCAATATATAACTAGAAAAATTTGCATTTCCTGCGAAAATGCACTGTGAATGCAGATAGCTGAATGATTAAGCAAAAGATGCAGAAGATCTTTGAAGAAGAGAAAAAATAGCTGAAAAGCATTGAAGAAGTTGAAAAAGTTGAAGAAGTTGAAAAAGTTGAAGAATTTGAAAGAGTTGAAGAATTTGAACATGAAAGAACAATAGCTGAATGATTAGAAGAAGAAAAAACCGAGGGAAAGGCACCAAACATTTCCTAACTCATTCTAAACACTGAATCGTTTAACAAAGCAGAAGTAGAATTTCAAACTTTAATATACTGTAGCCATATGTGGGCCTGCATTTCTAGGGAGTATAAGGGGTTTCGCCCTTATTGAAAAGCATTTGATGTTTGACACCTCCTAACTTGGAGATGCTTTACGTGACGAGGCCCAATCTTATTGTGGAGCATTCTGTATAAAGGAGGTACAGACTCTGTAAAGCAGAAATTTGTCCGAGGTTCCTAGAGCTACTTCCAATTAGCAACATGCTAACCATTAGCCGCTAACATGGTTGTGCTCAGGATCACCGGGTGATTGTACTCTGTGAGTTTGGTCTAAATCCTGTACTGGGAATTGCCTCAAATAGGGGTGCCAATACTTAATGTCACCAAACGTGACCAAAATTCATGGGTCAGATTGGCCTCCTTTAGCAACTCAGCCTCACCACATTTGGGCCCAGAACTCAACATTTGACCAAATTGGTGTGTAGCACGATTTCCCACAGGTGGGTGGTGCTGTATTGGCCAATTGGGTCGTGTCTGGGCATCATGCCAGGTCCTGTTGGAAGCAAAGGCCCAATAGGAAAGCATGTGAAATCCAAAATGTCACTTGAAAATTTTAAAATGTCAAGAGGAAGTGACTGTGCGAATTTCAGATTCCTGCGTTATTCACAGCAACTGCGGTGAGCGTCGAAAGTTGCCATTCTATCTCAATTGATCCTCTCCCTCTGGCCCTCAGAGTTCCGTCGTCATGGTAACTCACTCACACACCTGCAGCGGCCAGTCTACCAAAGTGCAGAGACTTTGCTCACAATAAATCCCATTGGATTATAATGGAGAATTTTGCCCCGAACAACGCTTCATATCTCCTGATCCCTAAATGGTAGAGACGTAATTTTTTCTGCGTTTAGTTCGTAACGGATAGGGGAAGAAGACTTGCTATCGGTTTTTGCTGGAAATATTTTAATAAAGGCGTAAAAAATTATGATCTAAAGGACATTTTTAAGAAATTTCCAAAATCCTCTAAAAACGGTCCCGAACAAATCGCTCTAGCTGAAAAAGTATAAGAGATATCAAATTAATTCTTTCACTGTGAGTATCAGCAGGCTTTTGAGGACTATGTTTCTCATTTTTATGTTTGTACAAAAATCGGTGTAGACACAGCGACGATGTAAAAAAGTGGTTGATGTGGAACAATGCAGCTCTAAAGCATTTTCAGGATTTTGCACATTCGCTACTCCCGAACAAATTGTTCCTGCGGAAAAACCGTAACAGTTATCCACAAAATTCCTTTTTTGTGAGTACCAGAAGGGTCGGGACATTCATATGTGAAAGTCTCATGCCTGTACATCAAACGGTTTAGGAGTAGCGACGATGTGAAAACGTGTGATGTTTTGGATTTTCAGACGTCATTTTTCAAAACCGCTCCATAGGAAATGAATGGGGGAGGTTTCGGGTTTGTTTCGCTCTGAGGTGATTTGCGAAAAATCTATAAATGCTACACCAATGACGGTTACATTTCCTGAATCCAGACAAAAATTCCTACGTTTTGATGTATAATTTATGTGGATAGGTTGAAAATTGAGCGAGTGAGAAGAAGTTGTTCGGAGAAGAAGAATTTGTTGAATTTCTAGAGTGCGCACTCTATAACTGCCTCCTTGACGACCATAGCAACGCATGTTATTTGCTGAATTTCTTGAAAAGCCAAAATTATTTTAAGGAGGTACTATATGAAAATGGTAAAAGATATGAAAAAGCTGAAATAGACCATAATAGCTGAAAGATATCACTACATTTTAAAAGTTGAATGGCGTTTCTAGCTGAAAGTAGGCTGAAGCAGTAAGCTGTCAAAAAGCAGCTGAAATGAGCGGAATTTTAGTGAATTACATTCATTTCCTATGGGAGAAAAAAAGCTGAAAATTTGCAGAAAAAGCTGAATATTTAAAAAAGTTGAAGAGTTAAAAGTACAAAAAGACATAGCCATCCATTCCAGAAGAAGCTGAATAGTTTAAAAGTTGAATGGTTGAAATCGGAGAAAAATTGTAGGAGGAGAAGGGAAGCAAAGTTTAAACAGTAAAAACGCATTTGGAAGAATAAACAGGAACTAGAAAAATTTGCATTTCCTGCGAAAATGCACTGTGAATGCAGATAGCTGAATGATTAAGCAAAAGATGCAGAAGATCTTTGAAGAAGAGAAAAAATAGCTGAAAAGCATTGAAGAAGTTGAAAAAGTTGAAGAAGTTGAAAAAGTTGAAGAATTTGAAAGAGTTGAAGAATTTGAACATGAAAGAACAATAGCTGAATGATTAGAAGAAGAAAAAACTGAGGGAAAGGCACCAAACATTTCCTAACTCATTCTAAACACTGAATCGTTTAACAAAGCATAAGTAGAATTTCAAACTTGAATATACTGTAGCCATATGTGGGCCTGCATTTCTAGTGAGTATAAGGGGTTTCGCCCCCATTGAAAAGCATTGGATGTTTGACACCTCCTAACTTGGAGATGCTTTACGTGACGAGGCCCAAACTTATTTTGGAGCATTCTGTATAAAGGAGGTACAGACTCTGTAAAGCAGAAGTTTGTCCAAGCTTCCTAGAGCTACTTCCAATTAGCAACATGCTAACCATTAGCCGCTAACATGGTTGTGCTCAGGATCACCGGGTGATTGTACTCTGTCAGTTTGGTCCAAATCCTGTACTGAGAAGTGCCTCAAATAGGGGTGCCAATACTTAATGTCGCCAAACGTCACCAAAGTTCATGGGTCAGATTGGCCTCCTTTAGCAACTCAGCCTCACCACATCTGGGCCCAGAACTCAATATTTGACCAAAATGGTCAGTAGCGCCATTTCCCACAGTTGGGTGGTGCTGTATTGGCCAATTGGGTCGTGTCTGGGCATTATGCCAGGTCCTGTTGGAAGCAAAGGCCCAATAGGAAAGCATGTCAAATCCAAAATGGGATAGAAAAATGACACATAGCTGAAAGTCACTTGAAAATTTTATAATGTCAAGAGGAAGTTACTGTGCGAATTTCAGATTCCTACATTAATCACAGCAACTGCGGTGAGCGTCGAAAGTTGCCATTATATCTCAATTGATCCTCTCTCTCTGGCCCTCAGAGTTCCGTCGTCATGGTAACTCACTCACACACCTGCAGCGGCCAGTCTACCAAAGTGCAGAGACTTTGCTCACAATAAGTCCCATTGGATTATAATGGAGAACTTTGCCCCGAACAACGCTTCATATCTCCTGATCCCTAAATGGTAGAGACGTAATTTTTTCTGCGTTTAGTTCATAACGGATAGGGGAAGAAGAAAAGCTATCGGTTTTTGCTGGAAAAATTTTAATAAAGGCGTAAAAAATTATGATCTAAAGGGGTTTTTTAAGGAATTTGCAAAATCCTCTAAAAACAGTCCCGAACAAATCGCTCTAGCTGAAAAAGTATAAGAGATATCAAAACAATTATTTCACTGTGAGTATCAGCAGGCTTTTGAGGACTATGTTGCTCATTTTTATGTTTTTACAAAAATCGGTGTAGGCACAGCGACGATGTAAAAAAGTGGATCATGTGGAACAATGCAGCTCTAAAGCATTTTCAGGATTTTGCACATTCGCTACTCCCGAACAAATTGTTCCTGCGAAAAAAACCGTAACAGTTATCCACAAAATTCCTTTTTTGTGAGTGCCAGAAGGGTTGGGACATTCATATGTGAAAGTCTCATGCCTGTACATCAAACGGTTTAGGAGTAGCGACGATGTGAAAACGTGTGATGTTTTGGATTTTCAGACGTCATTTTTCAAAACCGCTCCATAGGAAATGAATGGGGGAGGTTTCGGGTTTGTGTCGCTCTGAGGTGATTTGCGAAAAATCTATAAATGCTACACCAATGAGGGTTACATTTCCTGATTCCAGACAAAAATTCCTACGTTTTGATGTATAATTTATGTGGATAGGTTGAAAATTGAGCGAGTGAGAAGAAGTTGTTCGGAGATGAAGAATTTATTGAATTTCTAGAGTGCGCACTCTATAACTGCCTCCTTGACAACCATAGCAACGCATGTTATTTGCTGAATTTCTTGAAAAGCCAAAATTATTTTAAGGAGGTACTATATGAAAATGGTAAAAGATATGAAAAAGCTGAAATAGACCATAATAGCTGAAAGATATCACTACATTTTAAAAGTTGAATGGCGTTTCTAGCTGAAAGTAGGCTGAAGCAGTAAGCTGTCAAAAAGCAGCTGAAATGAGCGGAATTTTAGTGAATTACATTCATTTCCTATGGGAGAAAAAAAGCTGAAAATTTGCAGAAAAAGCTGAATATTTTAAAAAGTTGAAGAGTTAAAAGTACAAAAAGACATAGCCATCCATTCCAGAAGAAGCTGAATAGTTTAAAAGTTGAATGGTTGAAATCGGAGAAAAATTGTAGGAGGAGAAGCGAATCAAACTTTAAACAGTAAAAACGCATTAGGAAGAATAAACACTAAGAAGAAGAATAAAGAATAAAGAGAAACAGGATCTCAAGAACTGTGAATGCCTACTGCATTCACAGTAACTAGAAAAATTTCTGAAGAAATTTAGCAAGGCGCCTGCCACTTGGTGCGTACCGTACCGTCAGAAATAGCAACAGGAAGTAACACTGCGAATTTCAGGTTCCTAAGGTCTTCACAGCCCTCGCAGCGGCCGTTGAAAGGTGCCATGTTAAGTCAACGGACCTCCTAGGAGCCTCTTGCTAGCAGCGTTGTCATGGAGACTCACTGACAGCTACAGCCCTCTCTGTCTGTAAAGGTTGAAGAACTCTGGCTAAGCAGCTGTTGGTAGGACCTTCCTAAAGCTATTTCCGGTTAGCAACATGCTAACGGTTAGCCGCTAGCATGGCTGTGTTCAGTATCACCGGGTGATAATACTCTGTTAGTTTGGTTGAAATCCTGTTCTGAAAAGTGCCTAAAAAGGGAGAAAATCCTAAAATTCACCAAATCTGTCAAGCAGAAGTTTGTACAGGCTTCCTAGAGCTACTTCCGGTTAGCAACATGCTAACTGTTAGCCGCTAACATGGTTGTGTTTGGTATCACTGGGTGAGTGTACTCTGTTAGTTTGGTTCAAATCCTGTACTGGGATGAGCCTTAAATAGGGAGAACAAATGTTGTTTATAACGTTGCCATGGTAACTCAAAATGGCGGGTGGTACAAAAAAATACTTCATGGGATGAGCACACATGTTTTGATATACACAATGTGGGGATTATAATACAAAACTCCAAGTCTTCCACACCGGGAATCGATCCACTCTAGCGGTTGGAGAATTCCGTCATTGACTTTCATTGTAAACGATGATTTCGCTGATTTTTGGACATGAGCTTTGAGGAGTAACTGTGAAGAGACGATAAAAGATATCCACATCCCGTTTTCACTTCTGAGTAGTTCACAGATATATCTACAAACTGGAAGTTAAACGGTGTTGTTAGGTGAAAGCATGGCGACACAGTACAGCTTTGAAAATGGTCATTTTGAGGCTTTTTTGAGGCTTTCTTTCTACCTGACTCCATTTATTAATATGGGTTTTTTGGGGGTTGGTTTTTTGCTAACATGGTTGTGTTTGGTATCACTGGGTGAGTGTACTCTGTTAGTTTGGTCCAAATCCTGTACTGGGATGAGCCTTAAATAGGGAGAAAAAACGTCGTTTATAACGTTGCCATGGTAACTGAAAATGGCGGGTGGTACAAAAAAATACTTCATGGGATCAGCACATATGTTTTAATATACACACTGTGGGGATTATAACACAAAAATCTTAGTCTGCCACGCCGGGTTTCGATCTCACGACCTCTTGCATGCAAAGCCTGCACTTTCCATCTCAGCTATACTGTAGCGCCATATATGGGCATGCATTATTGGGAGCATAAGGGGTTTGGTCCCCCATTGAAAAGCATTGGATGTTTGACACCTGATAGCTTGGAGTTGCTTTATGCCACGTAGCCCAAATTTCTTGTGGAGCTTTCTCTCTAAAGTAAGAACAGACTCTGTGAAGCAGAAGATGGTGAGACCTTTCTAGAGCTACTTCCGGTTAGCAACATGCTAACAGTTAGCCGCTGACATGGTTGTGTTCAGTATCACCGGGTGATTGTACTCTGTCAGTTTGGTCCAAATCCTGTACTGGGAAGTGCCTCAAATAGGGGTGCCAATACTTAATGTCACCAAACGTGACCAAAGTTCATTGGTCAGATTGGCCTCCTTTAGCAACTCAGCCTCACCACATCTGGGCCCAGAACTCAACATTTGACCAAAATGGTGTGTAGTGCCATTTCCCACAGGTGGGTGGTGCTGTATTGGCCAAGTGGGTCGTGTCTAGGCATCATGCCAGGTCCTGTTGGAAGCAAAGACCCAATAGGAAAGCATGTAAAATCCAAAATGGGACAGTAAACTGACACGTGGCTAAAAGTCACATGAAAATTTTAAAATGTTAAGAGGAAGTGACGAATTTCAGATTTCTACATTAATCACAGCCGCTGCAGCTGGCGTCGAAAGTTGCCATTCTATCTCAATGGAACGTCTCCCACTGGCCCTCAGAGTTCCGTCGTCATGGAAACTCACTGACACAGCTGCAGCGGGCCAGTCTAAAAAAGTGCAGACACTTGGTGTCCAAGTCTGCCTATTGGATTATAATGGAGAACTTTGCCTCGAACAACGCACGATTTCTCCGGAACCGTAAATGGTAGAGACGTAATTTTTTCTGTGTTTATTTCGTAAAGGATAGGGTAAGAAGACTTGCTATCGGTTTTTGCTGGAAAAAGTTTAATAAAGGCGTAAAAAATTATGATCTAAAGGACATTTTTATGAAATTTCAGAAATCCTCTGAAAATGATCCCGAACAAATCGCTCTGGCTAAAAAAGCATAAGACATATCAAAATAATTCTTTCACTGTGAGTATCAGCAGGCTTTTGATGACCATGTAGCTCATTTTCATATTTTTAATAAAATCGGTGTAGGCACAGCGACGATGTAAAAAAGTGGATGATGTGGGAAAATGCAGCTCCAAAGCAATTTCAGGATTTTGCACATTCGCTACTCCCGAACAAATTGTTCCTGTGGAAAAACCGTAACAGTTATCCACAAAATTTATTTTTCTTGAGTGCCAGAGGGGTTGGGACATTCATGTGTGAAAGTCTCATGTCTTTACAAAAAACGGTTTAGGAGTAGCGACGATGCGAAAACATGTGATGTTTAGGATTTTTAGACGTCATTTTTCAAAACCGCTCCATAGGAAATGAATGGGGGAGGTTTCGGGTTTGTGTCGGTCTGAGGTGATTTGCGAAAAATCTATAAATGCCACACCAATGAGGGTTACATTTCCTAAATCCTGACAAAAATACCTACGTTTTGATGTATAATTTGTCTACGTAGAGTGAAAATTGAGCGAGTAAGGTCAAGTTGTTCAGAGTTTTGAAATCTTTAAAAAAGCTAGAGTGGGCCACTCTAGCGGTTGGAGAATTCCGTCATTGACTTTCATTGTAAACGATGATTTCGCTGATTTTTGGACATGCGCTTTGAGGAGTAACTGTGAGGAGACGATAACAGATATCCACATCCCGTTTTCACTTCTGAGTAGTTCACTGATATATCTACAAACAGGAAGTTAAACGGTGTTCGTAGGTGAAAGCATGACGACACAGTACAGCGTTGAAAATGGTCATTTGGAGGCTTTTTTGAGGCTTTCTTTCTACCCGACTCCATTCATTCCTATGGGTTTTTTTGGGGGTAGTTTTTTGCTAATTTTGTTGCCATGGTAACTCGAAATCCCAATCAAAGTAGTAGCACACTATTCCCGACCGAGCCGCACGTTTTGATACATATGTTGTGGGGGTGCACGCCACTGTTCGGGCCACATTAAGCGTCAAACAATTAAGAATATTAATAATAAGATAGAGACGCGTTTAGAGGTGCATAGTAATAGGTGCCTCCATGCATTTGCATGGGAGGCAGTGCTGTGCTTCGCACAGCACTGCCTCCTCATTGCAAACGCTATGGCAGGCGCCTAACTAGAAAAATTTGCATTTCCTGCGAAAATGCACTGTGAATGCAGATAGCTGAATGTTTAAGCAAAAGATGCAGAAGATCTTTGAAGAAGAGAAAAAATAGCTGAAAAGCATTGAAGAAGTTGAAAAAGTTGAAGAATTTGAAAGAGTTGAAGAATTTGAACATGAAAGAACAATAGCTGAATGATTAGAAGAAGAAAAAACTGAGGGAAAGGCACCAAACATTTCCTAACTCATTCTAAACACTGAATCGTTTAACAAAGCAGAAGTAGAATTTCAAACTTGAATATACTGTAGCCATATTGTGGGACTGCATTTCTAGGGAGTATAAGGGGTTTCGCCCCCCATTGAAAAAGCATTGGATGTTTGACACCTCCTAACTTGGAGATGCTTTACATGACGAGGCCCAAACTTATTGTGGAGCATTCTGTATAAAGGAGGTACAGACTCTGTAAAGCAGAAGTTTGTCCGAGCTTCCTAGAGCTACTTCCAATTAGCAACATGCTAACCATTAGCCGCTAACATGGTTGTGCTCAGGATCACCGGGTGATTGTACTCTGTCAGTTTGGTCCAAATCCTGTACTGGGAAGTGCCTCAAATAGGGGTGCCAATACTTAATGTCGCCAAACGTCACCAAAGTTCATGGGTCAGATAGGCCTCCTTTAGCAACTCAGCCTCACCACATCTGGGCCCAGAACTCAATATTTGACCAAAATGGTCAGTAGCGCCATTTCCCACAGGTGGGTGGTGCTGTATTGGCCAATTGGGTCGTGTCTGGGCATCATGCCAGGTCCTGTTGGAAGCAAAGGCCCAATAGGAAAGCATGTAAAATCCAAAATGGGACAGAAAAATGACACATAGCTGAAAGTCACTTGAAATTTTTAAAATGTCAAGAGGAAGTGACTGTGCGAATTTCAGATTCCTACATTAATCACAGCAACTGCGGTAAGCGTCGAAAGTTGCCATTCTATCTCAATTGATCCTCTCCCTCTGGCCCTCAGAGTTCCGTCGTCATGGAAACTCACTGACACACCTGCATCGGCCAGACTACCGAAGTGCAGAGACTTTGCTCACAATAAGTCCCATTGGATTATAATGGAGAACTTTCCCCCGAACAACGCTTCATATCTCCTGATCCCTAAATGGTAGAGACGTAATTTTTTCCTGCGTTTAGTTCTTAACGGATAGGGGAAGAAGAAAAGCTATTGTTTTTTGCTGGAAAAAGTTTAATAAAGGCGTAAAAAATTATGATCTAAAGGGGGTTTTTAAGGAATTTCCAAAATCCTCTAAAAACATCCCGAACAAATCGCTCTAGCTGAAAAAGTATAAGAGATATCAAAACAATTACTTCACTGTGAGTATCAGCAGGCTTTTGAGGACTATGTTGCTCATTTTTATGTTTGTACAAAAATCGGTGTAGGCACAGCGACGATGTAAAAAAGTGGATCATTTGGGGTGATGGAGGTCCAAAGCGTCTTCAGGATTTTGCAAATTCGCTACTCCCGAACAAATTGTTCCTGCGGAAAAACCGTAACAGTTATCCACAAAATTCCTTTTTTGTGAGTGCCAGAAGGGTTGGGACATTCATATGTGAAAGTCTCATGCCTGTACATCAAACGGTTTAGGAGTAGCGACGATGCGAAAACGTGTGATGTTTTGGATTTTCAGACGTCATTTTTTCAAAACCGCTCCATAGGAAATGAATGGGGGAGGTTTCGGGTTTGTGTCGCTCTGAGGTGATTTGCGAAAAATCTATAAATGCTACACCAATGACGGTTACATTTCCTGAATCCAGACCAAAATTCCTACGTTTTGATGTATAATTTATGTGGATAGGTTGAAAATTGAGCGAGTGAGAAGAAGTTGTTCGGAGAAGAAGAATTTGTTGAATTTCTAGAGTGCGCACTCTATAACTGCCTCCTTGACGACCATAGCAACGCATGTTATTTACTGAATTTCTTGAAAAGCCAAAATTATTTTAAGGAGGTACTATATGAAAATGGTAAAAGATATGAAAAAGATGAAATAGACCATAATAGCTGAAAGATATCACTACATTTTAAAAGTTGAATGGCGTTTCTAGCTGAAAGTAGGCTGAAGCAGTAAGCTGTCAAAAAGCAGCTGAAATGAGCGGAATTTTAGTGAATTACATTCATTTCCTATGGGAGAAAAAAAAAGCTGAAAATGTGCAGAAAAAGCTGAATATTTTAAAAAGTTGAAGAGTTAAAAGTACAAAAAGACATAGCCATCCATTCCAGAAGAAGCTGAATAGTTTAAAAGTTGAATGGTTGAAATCGGAGAAAAATTGTAGGAGGAGAAGCGAAGCAAAGTTTAAACAGTAAAAACGCATTTGGAAGAATAAACAGGAATAATAATAATAACTAGAAAAATTTGCATTTCCTGCGAAAATGCACTGTGAATGCAGATAGCTGAATGGTTAAGCAAAAGATGCAGAAGATCTTTGAAGAAGAGAAAAAATAGCTGAAAAGCATTGAAGAAGTTGAAAAAGTAGAAGAAGTTGAAAAAGTTGAAGAATTTGAAAGAGTTGAAGAATTTAAACATGAAAGAACAATAGCTGCATGATTAGAAGAAGAAAAAACTGAGGGAAAGGCATCAAACATTTCCTAACTCATTCTAAACACTGAATCGTTTAACAAAGCAGAAGTAGAATTTCAAACTTTAATATACTGTAGCCATATGTGGGCCTGCATTTCTAGGGAGTATAAGGGGTTTCGCCCCCATTGAAAAGCATTGGATGTTTGACACCTCCTAACTTGGAGATGCTTTACGTGACGAGGCCCAAACTTATTGTGGAGCATTCTGTATAAAGGAGGTACAGACTCTGTAAAGCAGAAGTTTGTCCGAGCTTCCTAGAGCTACTTCCAATTAGCAACATGCTAACCATTAGCCGCTAACATGGTTGTGCTCAGGATCACCGGGTGATTGTACTCTGTCAGTTTGGTCCAAATCCTGTACTGGGAAGTGCCTCAAATAGGGGTGCCAATACTTAATGCCGCCAAACGTCACCAAAGTTCATGGGTCAGATTGGCCTCCTTTAGCAACTCAGCCTCACCACATCTGGGCCCAGAACTCAATATTTGACCAAAATGGTCA
This sequence comes from Fundulus heteroclitus, assembly GCF_011125445.2. NCBI lineage: Eukaryota > Metazoa > Chordata > Actinopteri > Cyprinodontiformes > Fundulidae > Fundulus > Fundulus heteroclitus. The sequence continues at coordinate 367,548 of NW_023396579.1, forward strand.
GTAGCGCCATTTCCCACAGGTGGGCGGTGCTGTATTGGCCAATTGGGTCGTGTCTGGGCATCATGCCAGGTCCTGTTGGAAGCAAAGGCCCAATAGGAAAGCATGTGACATCTAAAATGGGACAGAAAAATGACACATAGCTGAAAGTCACTTGACAATTTTAAAATGTCAAGAGGAAGTGACTGTGCGAATTTCAGATTCCTACATTAATCACAGCAACTGCGGTGAGCGTCGAAAGTTGCCATTCTATCTCAATTGATCCTCTCCCACTGGCCCTCAGAGTTCCGTCGTCATGGAAACTCACTGACACACCTGCAGGGGGCAAGTCTACTCAAGTGCAGACACTTTGCTCACAATAAGTCCCATTGGATTATAATGGAGAACTTTGCCCCGAACAACGCTTCATATCTCCTGATCCCTAAATGGTAGAGACGTAATTTTTTCTGCGTTTAGTTCGTAACGGATAGGGGAAGAAGAAAAGCTATCGTTTTTTGCTGGAAAAAGTTTAATAAAGGCGTAAAAAATTATGATCTAAAGGAAATTTTTAAGAAATTTCAAAAATCCTCTATAAACGGTCCCGAACAAATCGCTCTAGTTGAAAAAGTATAAGAGATATCAAAATAATTCTTTCACTGTGAGTATCAGGAGGCTTTTGAGGACTATGTTGCTCATTTTTATGTTTGTACAAAAATCGGTGTAGGCACAGCGACGATGTAAAAAAGTTGATCATTTGGGGTGATGGAGGTCCAAAGCATCTTCAGGATTTTGCACATTCGCTACTCCCGAACAAATTGTTCCTGCGGAAAAACCGTAACAGTTATCCACAAAATTCCTTTTTTGTGAGTGCCAGAAGGGTTGGGACATTCATATGTGAAAGTCTCATGCCTGTACATCAAACGGTTTAGGAGTAGCGACGATGCGAAAACGTGTGATGTTTTGGATTTTCAGACGTCATTTTTCCAAACCGCTCAATAGGAAATGAATGGGGGAGGTTTCGGGTTTGTGTCGCTCTGAGGTGATTTGCGAAAAATCTATAGATGCTACACCAATGACGGTTACATTTCCTTAATCCAGACAAAAATTCCTACGTTTTGATGTATAATTTATGTGGATAGGTTGAAAATTGAGCGAGTGAGAAGAAGTTGTTCGGAGATGAAGAATTTGTTGAATTTCTAGAGTGCGCACTCTATAACTGCCTCCTTGACGACCATAGCAACGCATGTTATTTGCTGAATTTCTTGAAAAGCCAAAATTATTTTAAGGAGGTACTATATGAAAATGGTAAAAGATATGAAAAAGCTGAAATAGACCATAATAGCTGAAAGATATCACTACATTTTAAAAGTTGAATGGCGTTTCTAGCTGAAAGTAGGCTGAAGCAGTAAGCTGTCAAAAAGCAGCTGAAATGAGCGGAATTTTAGTGAATTACATTCATTTCCTATGGGAGAAAAAAAGCTGAAAATTTGCAGAAAAAGCTGAATATTTTAAAAAGTTGAAGAGTTAAAAGTACAAAAAGACATAGCCATCCATTCCAGAAGAAGCTGAATAGTTTAAAAGTTGAATGGTTGAAATCGGAGAAAAATTGTAGGAGGAGAAGCGAAGCAAAGTTTAAACAGTAAAAACGCATTTGGAAGAATAAACAGGAATAATAATAAAGAACTAGAAAAATTTGCATTTCCTGCGAAAATGCACTGTGAATGCAGATAGCTGAATGATTAAGCAAAAGATGCAGAAGATCTTTGAAGAAGAGAAAAAAATAGCTGAAAAGCATTGAAGAAGTTGAAAAAGTTGAAGAAGTTGAAAAAGTTGAAGAATTTGAAAGAGTTGAAGAATTTAAACATGAAAGAACAATAGCTGAATGATTAGAAGAAGAAAAAACTGAGGGAAAGGCACCAAACATTTCCTAACTCATTCTAAACACTGAATCGTTTAACAAAGCAGAAGTAGAATTTCAAACTTTAATATACTGTAGCCATATGTGGGCCTGCATTTCTAGTGAGTATAAGGGGTTTCGCCCCCATTGAAAAGCATTGGATGTTTGACACCTCCTAACTTGGAGATGCTTTACGTGACGAGGCCCAAACTTATTTTGGAGCATTCTGTATAAAGGAGGTACAGACTCTGTAAAGCAGAAGTTTGTCCGAGCTTCCTAGAGCTACTTCCAATTAGCAACATGCTAACCATTAGCCACTAACATGGTTGTGCTCAGGATCACCGGGTGATTGTACTCTGTCAGTTTGGTCCAAATCCTGTACTGGGAAGTGCCTCAAATAGGGGTGCCAATACTTAATGTCGCCAAACGTCACCAAAGATCATGGGTCAGATTGGCCTCCTTTAGCAACTCAGCCTCACCACATCTGGGCCCAGAACTCAACATTTGACCAAAATGGTGTGTATCACCATTTCCCACAGGTGGGTGGTGCTGTATTGGCCAATTGGGTCGTGTCTGGGCATCATGCCAGGTCCTGTTGGAAGCAAAGGCCCAATAGGAAAGTATGTGAAATCCAAAATTGGACAGAAAAATGACACATAGCTGAAAGTCACTTGAAAATTTTAAAATGTCAAGAGGAAATGTGTGTGCGAATTTCAGATTCCTACATTAATCACAGCAACTGCGGTGAGCGTCGAAAGTTGCCATTCTATCTCAATTGATCCTCTCCCTCTGGCCCTCAGAGTTCCGTCGTCATGGAAACTCACTGACACACCTGCAGCGGGCAGTCTACCCGAAGTGCAGACACTTTGCTCACAATAAGTCCCATTGGATTATAATGGAGAACTTTGCCCCGAACAACGCTTCATATCTCCTGATCCCTAAATGGTAGAGACGTAATTTTTTCTGCGTTTAGTTCGTAACGGATAGGAGAAGAAGAAAAGCTATCGGTTTTTGCTGGAAAAAGTTTAATAAAGGCGTAAAAAATTATGATCTAAAGGGTTTTTTTTAAGGAATTTGCAAAATCCTCTAAAAACAGTCCCGAACAAATCGCTCTAGCTGAAAAAGTATAAGAGATATCAAAACAATTATTTCACTGTGAGTATCAGCAGGCTTTTGAGGACTATGTTGCTAATTTTTATGTTTTTACAAAAATCGGTGTAGGCACAGCGACGATGTAAAAAAGTGGATCATGTGGAACAATGCAGCTCTAAAGCATTTTCAGGATTTTGCACATTCGCTACTCCCGAACAAATTGTTCCTGCGGAAAAACCGTAACAGTTATCCACAAAATTCTTTTTTTGTGAGTGCCAGAAGGGTTGGGACATTCATATGTGAAAGTCTCATGCCTGTACATCAAACGGTTTAGGAGTAGCGACGATGCGAAAACGTGTGATGTTTTGGATTTTCAGACGTCATTTTTCAAAAACCGCTCCATAGGAAATGAATGGGGGAGGTTTCGGGTTTGTGTCGCTCTGAGGTGATTTGCGAAAAATCTATAAATGCTACACCAATGAGGGTTACATTTCCTGAATCCAGACAAAAATTCCTACGTTTTGATGTATAATTTATGTGGATAGGTTGAAAATTGAGTGAGTGAGAAGAAGTTGTTCGGAGATGAAGAATTTGTTGAATTTCTAGAGTGCGCACTCTATAACTGCCTCCTTGACGACCATAGCAACGCATGTTATTTGCTGAATTTCTTGAAAAGCCAAAATTATTTTAAGGAGGTACTATATGAAAATGGTAAAAGATATGAAAAAGCTGAAATAGACCATAATAGCTGAAAGATATCACTACATTTTAAAAGTTGAATGGCGTTTCTAGCTGAAAGTAGGCTGAAGCAGTAAGCTGTCAAAAAGCAGCTGAAATGAGCGGAATTTTAGTGAATTACATTCATTTCCTATGGGAGAAAAAAAGCTGAAAATTTGCAGAAAAAGCTGAATATTTTAAAAAGTTGAAGAGTTAAAAGTACAAAAAGACATAGCCATCCATTCCAGAAGAAGCTGAATAGTTTAAAAGTTGAATGGTTGAAATCGGAGAAAAATAGTAGGAGGAGAAGCGAAGCAAAGTTTAAACAGTAAAAACGCATTTGGAAGAATAAACAGGAATAATAATAATAATAAAGAATAAAGAGAAACAGGATCTCAAGAACTGTGAATGCCTACTGCATTCACAGTAACTAGAAAAATTTGCATTTCCTGCGAAAATGCACTGTGAATGCAGATTGCTGAATGATTGAGCAAAAGATGCAGAAGATCTTTGAAGAAGAGAAAAAATAGCTGAAAAGCATTGAAGAAGTTGAAAAAGTGTTAGAAGTTGAAAAAGTTGAAGAATTTGAAAGAGTTGAAGAATTTGAACATGAAAGAACAATAGCTGAATGATTAGAAGAAGAAAAAACTGAGGGAAAGGCACCAAACATTTCCTAACTCATTCTAAACACTGAATCGTTTAACAAAGCATAAGTAGAATTTCAAACTTGAATATACTGTAGCCATATGTGGGCCTGCATTTCTAGGGAGTATAAGGGGTTTCGCCCCCATTGAAAAGCATTGGATGTTTGACACCTCCTAACTTGGAGATGCTTTACGTGACGAGGCCCAAACTTATTGTGGAGCATTCTGTATAAAGGAGGTACAGACTCTGTAAAGCAGAAGTTTGTCCGACCTTCCTAGAGCTACTTCCGATTAGCAACATGCTAACCGTTAGCCGCTAACATGGTTGTGTTCAGTATCACCGGGGGATTGTACTCTGTCAGTTTGGTCCAAATCCTGTACTAGGAAGTGCCTCAAAAAGGGGTGCCAATACTTAATGTCACCAAAGGTCACCAAAGTTCATGGGTCAGATCGGCCTCCTTTAGCAACTCAGTCTCACCACATCTGGGCCCAGAACTCAACATTTGACCAAAATGGCGTGTAGCGCCATTTCCCACAGGTGGGTGGTGCTGTATTGGCCAATTGGGTCGTGTCTGGGCATCATGCCAGGTCCTGATGGAAGCAAAGGCCCCAATATGAAAGCATGTGAAATCCAAAATGGGATAGAAAAATGACACATAGCTGAAAGTCACTTGAAAATTTTAAAATGTCAAGAGGAAGTGACTGTGCGAATTTCAGATTCCTACATTAATCACAGCAACTGCGGTGAGCGTCGAAAGTTGCCATTCTATTTCAATTGATCCTCTCCCTCTGGCCCTCAGAGTTCCGTCGTCATGGAAACTCACTGACACACCTGCAGCGGCCAGTGTACCAAAGTGCAGAGACTTTGCTCACAATAAGTCCCATTGGATTATAATGGAGAACTTTGCCCCGAACAACGCTTCATATCTCCTGATCCCTAAATGGTAGAGACGTAATTTTTTCTGCGTTTAGTTTGTAACGGATAGGGAAAGAAGAAAAGCTATCGTTTTTTGCTGGAAAAAGTTTAATAAAGGTGTAAAAAATTATGATCTAAACGGGATTTTTAAGAATTTTCCAAAATCCTCCAAAAACGGTCCCGAACAAATCGCTCTAGCTGAAAAAGTATAAGAGATATCAAATTAATTCTTTCACTGTGAGTGTCAGCAGGCTTTTGAGGACTATGTTGCTCATTTTTATGTTTGTACAAAAATCGGTGTAGGCACAGCGACGATGTAAAAAAGTGGATCATGTGGAACAATGCAGCTCTAAAGCATTTTCAGGATTTTGCACATTCGCTACTCCCGAACAAATTGTTCCTGCGGAAAAACCATAAAAGTTATCCACAAAATTCCTTTTTGTGAGTGCCAGAAGGTTTGGGACATTCATGTGCGAAAGTCTCATGTCTGTACATAAAACGGTTTAGGAGTAGCGACGATGCGAAAACGTGTGATGTTTTGGATTTTCAGACGTCATTTTTCAAAACCGCTCCATAGGAAATGAATGGGGGAGGTTTCGGGTTTGTGTCGCTCTGAGGTGATTTGCGAAAAAATCTATAAATGCTACACCAATGAGGGTTACATTTCCTGATTCCAGACAAAAATTCCTACGTTTTGATGTATAACTTATGTGGATAGGTTGAAAATTAAGCGAGTGAGAAGAAGTTGTTCGGAGATGAAGAATTTATTGAATTTCTAGAGTGCGCACTCTATAACTGCCTCCTTGACAACCATAGCAACGCATGTTATTTGCTGAATTTCTTGAAAAGCCAAAATTATTTTAAGGAGGTACTATATGAAAATGGTAAAAGATATGAAAAAGCTGAAATAGACCATAATAGCTGAAAGATATCACTACACTTTAAAAGTTGAATGGCGTTTCTAGCTGAAAGTAGGCTGAAGCAGTAAGCTGTCAAAAAGCAGCTGAAATGAGCGGAATTTTAGTGAATTACATTCATTTTCTATGTGAGAAAAAAAGCTGAAAATTTGCAGAAAAAGCTGAATATTTTAAAAAGTTGAAGAGTTAAAAGTACAAAAAGACATAGCCATCCATTCTAGAAGAAGCTGAATAGTTTAAAAGTTGAATGGTTGAAATCGGACAAAAATTGTAGGAGGAGAAGCGAAGCAAAGTTTAAACAGTAAAAACGCATTAGGAAGAATAAACACTAAGAAGAAGAAGAAGAATAAAGAATAAAGAGAAACAGGATCTCAAGAACTGTGAATGCCTACTGCATTCACAGTAATAATAATAATAATAATAATAAAGAATAAAGAGAAACAGGATCTCAAGAACTGTGAATGCCTACTGCATTCACAGTAATTACTATGAGCCATTGTATCACCATGGTTCCGGTAGCCTAGTGGTCTGTGCCCCGGCGTGTGCCCCCAGCGACCGGGGTACGATTCCGGCCTATCGGAACCTTTTTTTTTTTTGTCCTTAGTTAATTTAATCCTCCGGAGAACCAGGAGAGCCCCTGAATTTAGACTGGAATCCCCACAGTGGACTGGAATCGATGATATAAGGACTATGAGCCGTTGTATTAGTGGTGGTTCCGGCAGTCGAGCGGTTAAGGTTCTTGGCTCGAGGTGGACGCGGATCTGGTTCGAGTCCCTACCAAACAGGTACTGCTCTTCCCTGCAGTAAGAACGTTGACTACTAGACTACTGGAACCATTTTATTTATTTTTTCTGGGGGAAAAAATATAGATCATAACCTGCCTTTGGACGCTGCAGCCCCAGAGAACCAGGAGGGAATCGATGATATAAGGACTATGAGCCATTGTATTAGTGGTGGTTCCGGCAGTCGAGCGGTTAAGGTTCCCGACTTGAGCTGGATGCTGATCTGGCTCAGGTCACGTCCTAACAGGTACTGGTCTTTCCTGAAGTAAGAACGTTGACTACTAGACTACTGGAACCATTTTATTTATTTATTTTTTCGCCAATGCCTGTCCCTGTTGGCGAAGTGGTCGAGGCAAACGACTCCCAAGCGGGAGATCCGGGTTCGATTCCCGATCCAGTCCAGCATTGGATGTCCTTCTAAGGACATCTTTTGCCACATCGGTGGCTATTTTTGTATTTTTATTTATGAATTGGATGGGCAAAAGGTGTATTGAGGTTTATGGCTCCGGTAGTCTAGTGCTCCTTATGGATGCACGGATGCAAGCCGAACCAGGGCACCACATGGGCCTTTCCTACCCAGGAAATGTGCACCCTAGGCCCGCAGGAACTTCTATGGAGAAGCCCCTGGTTCTCTAGAACCAACATCCATAACTGGACCCCCCCATCCCTCCCCCAAACACAACCCCAAGGGACCACCAGCACTTAAACACTTGGAAAATAGCATGAAGACCCATTGCCATTTAGGAACACCAACCAACGACCTCCAGTGGCAGGCCGCCCCTCCCCCCCACACTCACTCCCAATGGACCAGCAGCACTCATAGACTTAGAAAATAGCATAAATGCCCATTGCCATTTAGGAACACCGGCCAACGACCTCCAGTGGCAGGCCGCCCCTCCCCCACACACTCCCAATGGACCACCAGCACTCATAGACTTAGAAAATAGCATGAAGACCCGTTGCCATTTAGGAACACCGGCCAACGACCTCCAGTGGCAGGCCGCCCCTCCCCCCACACTCACTCCCAATGGACCAGCAGCACTCATAGACTTAGAAAATAGCATTAATATGCACATGATACCCACGTGACACACAATAATCCCTTGTGGTATGTTTAACATGCCATAATACCAAAGTGGCACACAATAGTCCCTTGTGGCATGACCGGTTTTCACTAAGACTTAACTTAACTAAATTTGGTTGAGTCCATGATACGATTGACACATGTGTCAATCTGTATCATGGTCTCAACTTAAACACTAGGCCATTGCCAATTAGGATCACCGGCCAATGACCTCCAGTGGCCGGCCGCCCCTCCCCCACACACTCCCAATGGACCACCAGCACTCATAGACTTAGAAAACAGCATGAAGACCCATTGCCATTTAGGAACACCAACCAACGACCTCCAGTGGCAGGCCGCCCCTCCCCCACACACTCCCAATGGACCACCAGCACTCATAGACTTAGAAAACAGCATGAAGACCCATTGCCATTTAGGAACACCAACCAACGACCTCCAGTGGCCGGCCGCCCCTCCCCCACACACTCCCAATGGACCACCAGCACTCATAGACTTAGAAAACAGCATGAAGACCCATTGCCATTTAGGAACACCAACCAACGACCTCCAGTGGCCGGCCCGCCCCTCCCCCACACACTCAATGGACCATCAGAACTCTATCACTTAGAAACTACAATTCAAATGGACATGATACCTAGTTGACACTCAATAATCCCTTGTGACATACTTAACATGTACATAATAGCCAAATGGCAAACAATAATCCCTTGTGGCATGCCGCCCCTCCCCCACAAATGGACCATCAGAACTCTAACACTTAGAAAATGGACATAATACCTAGTTGACACACAATAATCCCTCGTGGCATGCTTAACATGTACATAATAGCCAAATGGCATACAATAGTCCCTTGTGGCATGCTCTCTGAAAACAAGGGCACTTTTTAACTTATGATACAGTATCGCCATCTAGTGGATTTTGCCTATCATTGCAGATTTACCGAAATGGCGTTAGGGGTTTCCGCATGGCTGTATTCAAAATGATACCGAAAAGGCCCATGCGGCTCTCCCCGCCACATAGGAACATTGACTGGCATGGCAGCATCAAAATGAATGGAAACGCTCTGCCACTTCGGAAACTCACCCTAACCTTTAGCTACGACTAAGTCTAAGTCCTGTCAGGATATGTCTGGGCTGCTCCTTCAGCTCTCAGCCTGGAAATGAGAGGGTAGGACTAATAGAGCAAAAAAACAAAATAAAAGGCAATAGTAACAGTTTAAACATACACCAAAGCTAAAATGAGGTTGTTCTTAACCTCAGAATAATCAAAAATAATTCAAACTTTAATTGGATAACCTAAACAAGGAAACCAAGGCCAGATGGCACACGGAAACAGGATGGTTAGAATAAACAAATATTAACCCAAAATACAGAACTAAGAGACCCAAATTGAGAATTTAGCAAAAACAAAACCCAAAATAAACAAAACAACAAAAATAAAGCAAGACAGTAACAATAAAACAAAGCAGCAAAGTCTCCAGCAGCTTTATCTCTGCAATCAAAGTACAGGTTAAGAAGTGATTTCAGAAACTGCAGAAAGTAAAGGGGAATCAGGCCACCTACCCGAGCTGGATTATTCATCTCTCTCTCTCTCTCTCTCTATATATATATATATATATATATATATATATATATATATATATATATATATATATATATATATATATATATATATATATATATATATACGTGGGTGTGATAGAGTACCTAACAGTTTGGTGTCGTAACACTGCACTGGGGGTCGTTTCATCCACACCCCAGTCCCAACCAAGAGATTTCAGGCACTTTCTAAGGTCAAACAATTTGAGTCAGCCACTAAAATTATAAAGCTAACGCAGCAGGAGAAAACATTACTTACTGGTAGAATTATTTTCCCTTGAGTGAGCCAAACAATGTCCTCACTGCAACATGACCAAGTGTAGGCATAAAGCACCCAGGTGAGGGAGACTCCCTTTATGCTCTCCACCCATAAGCTAATTGAACACCAGGTGTCCTCAATCTCAGGAGAGGCTTCATCCTGCTCCACATGCGTTTATATTTGGTAGAATAGATTACTGCAACGGTGTTTTCACAGGTCTGCCTAAAAAGTGGATCAGACAGCTGCAGCTGATCCAGAACGCTGCTGCCCGCGTCCTCACTAAGACTAAGAAAGTAGAGCACATAACCCCAGTTCTAAAGTCCTTACACTGGCTCCCTGTATCTCAGAGAATAGACTTTAAAATACTTCTGTTAGTTTATAAATCCCTAAATAGCTTAGCACCTAATTACATTACAGACTTGTTATCAGTGTATCAACTTTCCAGACCACTAAGGTCTTCTGGCTCCAGCCTACTCTGCATACCTAGAACCAGAACTAAACAAGGAGAAGCAGCATTTAGTTCTTATGCTCCGTTTATCTGGAACAAACTTCCAGAAAACTGTAAAAGTGCAGAAAGCCTGAGTTCTTTTAAATCAAGATTACAAACACATTTGTTTAAAATTGCCTTTGACTGTTCTAGTTAAACTGTTTTACTGTTTTTAATGTTCTTCTTTGTTTGTACATTCTCTCTACTTGCTTTTATTCTATTTCTATCTACATTTTTATTCCTACTTGCGTTTATTTTGCTATATTTTAATCATGTAAAGCACTTTGCATTGTCTCTGTACTGAATTGTACTATATAAATAAATTTCCCTTCCCTTGCCTTGCATCTGTGACCAAGACAGCAAGTGTTTGTGATGTATCAAGAGCCACGGGGTCCAGGGTAATGTCAGCACACCACCAAGAAGGACGAACCACATCCAACAGGATCAACTGTGGACACACGAGGAAGCTGTCTGAAAGAGATGTTCGGATGCTAACCCGGATTGTATCCAAAAAACATAAAACCACGGCTCCCCAAGTCACAGCAGAATTAAATGTGCACCTCAACTCTCCTGTTTCCACCAACACTGTCCGTTGGGAGCTCCACAGGGTCAATGTACACAGCCGGGCTGCTATAGCCAAACCTTTGGTTACTCGTGCCAATGTCAAACGTTGGTTTCAATGGTTTTTGGGACTTAAAACACACACTAAGTGTTGCTGTTAGACTTGAACTCCCATCCCTTCAGACTTCCATAGGCCATTGTTCATCTAGAGTTCACCATCCCCCCATTTTGCTTTGAATCCAACCAAGCTGGTCAACTTTTTTAGTGCTTCGTTTGTGCCGTTAAAATTAGCGTTATGCTGCTTTGGTTTCGCAGTTTTAATTTCGGCCGTGGACGTCACCACAGGCCGCCGCTGCAAAATAAAGCGCTACATTGTTATTCCTTTGCTGGTGCTGAGCTGGAGCCAAAGCAAACCAGAGTGGTCACTTCTTTAGTGCTTTGTGCATGTTTGTTATGGGGTAAAAGCGGTTCCATAATAAACTTGTACATAAAAGGATAGTTGTGTCCATATTAGTCAGAAGTTGTGCATAAAAAACATTTGTAAACTCATAATAATTTAAAAATCGCCTGCAAAAGATACAACATACAGTTTAAATAGTTACAACTTCAATAACTAATAAATACAAATTTCAAGTTTAAATTTGTGCTTTACTCTTTATGAAACACAAACAGCAGCGGCTGCTTGAGAATACGGATTTTTTCTTTGAGAATACGAATTCACAACAGTGGTCTGACGTCACGGTTCCAAGGCTGGTTAATGGAGCACAGAGTGCGAAGATAGGAGCCGCGCATGCGCTCTTCAGACTGACCGTCTCTGAATGCACCGCGGCTGCAGCTTCATTCCAGACAGCGCAGAGCTCACAGTGTTAGTTAAACACTCCCTTTTCTGCTGCTGTTGTTCAAAAGTACGTTTTCAGATCGTTTGAGGCGAGAACATTATACTTTTAAGCTTCCCTACGTGGCCTGTTTACAGAGTTAGTGCGTAATTTAAAAAAAGAGTGATTTATTTGTTTTGTGTTTATCAGGCTGACGCGTGTTGCTTTAGTAACTCAATAATTGCTGGAATAAATTGTAAATGTCTCCAAAGAATGACAGCAGCATATAAAATGGGAGCTGGACCATAATTTAATAACAATATATATCAGTCGAAAGACGTGTGGCACAATAGGGGAAAAAAGGGTCCTATAAAAGTTGGTTATAGAGACAGTTTTCCTTCCTTCCTCTTAGCCTATATTAGTCGATGCTGCAGTCACTGCTTCCTCTCGACCAATCGTAATCGCGGACCCAGGCACGCCGTCACAAAGCCCCGCCCTCTCAAACCACAACACAGACCACGTGAATATGTCGCAAGCAAGGAGCGCGGAGGAAATTGTCCCAAAACGTGGTTTTACTTGTTCGCCAGCCTGACTGAAATAAACCACAGTGAACTGTAAAATTTGCAAGGAACCGGTAAAAACAAAGTCTGGTAACGCAACCAACTTGTTTCATCACGTAAGCCGCTCACTGCCGAAGCAGCGCGAGCTGTGTCAGCCCCGCGCTGCTGCGCGTCATCTTCTTAGGAATCTTCTGGAAGTTCCTTCCAAAACAAGCAGGTATAGCAGCTACTGGACTCCGTTCTTTGTGGATAAATAACAAAGCGTGCTGGCGGCGTAAGGACATCACGCATGCAGTAACGTGCTTCATAGTGATGGACAATGAAAAACCTGGCTTCAAACAATTACTCGCCACTCATGATCCGCGATAAAAAAGTTCCGGGCGGCAAGTTTTTCTCTAACAGCGCTCCCTAACAGCGCTGGTCACATTAGTTTATTCTTTGTCAGTATTTAATAACATCACCCAGGTCTCTTAAGTTAAGGTCATTTTCATTAAAAAAATCAGTTATAATTAAAAATGTTGGTTAAATAAGAATTAAATTGGGATTGAGTGTTTGTGTGTGATATATTAAAAGTAGTCATTTAGCAATATTATAAGAGCCAGGTTTTAAATCTTTTTGATAATTATCTATCGATCAATATGCATTTTTTTTATCAAATATGCTTTTTTCTATATCGTCCAGCCCTAATATAAAATCTATAAATAAATCTATAAATAAATTCTATAAATGTTTTTCCTATCTAAGTGAGTTTCCTCTGAGTGAGGGACACGAAGAATCGAGAGGAAGAAGAGGGAAAGAAAACAATAGTAACATATATGAAAAAAAATACAGATATTTATTTTAGACAAATGTTTTAACTTTGGAACAGAATGAAGGTGTAACATATTCAACAAATTAACAGTTACTAACGTGGTTTAAAACAAAGAAATAACTTCTATTCACATCTTATACAATAGACCACACCTACAAACATACAATTAAAAATAGTTGGAATGGAAATTAATTTACTGATTATTTTATGTATTTTACAGGTAGTGAAAAAAATTGAAATGAAGCAGCACGTGTACATGACTAGAACTGATCTACATTAGTCAGGTGTAGTCTGTTCACTTAACATGCAGCCAGCTGGAGCAGCTTCCTGACTTCAGCCGCCGGATGGCGTCCTCCTCTGGGTCATCCTCCTCATCTAGCTGGTCACCTGCCTCTATACAAATATTGTGGAGGATGCAGCAAGGCGGCGATTACTTTTGGGGCAAACGTCGGGCGGACCTCCAGCCCCTTAAGAAGATGGAACCGCCACCGTGTCTCAGAACCACCAAAGACACGCTCAGTGATTTTTATCAGCCTTGTCGTGGTGCCTGTTGTAGCGTGCCTCCACTAGACCTGTACCTAATATAAATTAACTTGTAATTTAGGTAATATGCTGATCTGTCTTAATCTTCTATCCAATTTATATAATCTATGTATCAATTGTGTGTCATTGTTGGCTCTATTTAAGGACAGAAGGTAAGAGATCTTACTGGCAAGCTGTTTCCTATAGGATGCACCACAGGCCAGCCAGTAGAGGGGTCAGCAGCACCTCTATCTCCTGTGGCCATCAATGGACCTTCGGGATGGGCCAGCAGCTGAAGGAGGAGGGACGATGGTGGCCCTTCTTAGCCTGAAGGCTGGTTTCAGGTCCCCTTCATTAAACAATATTTGGAGGATCGGCACAGAAGTGTTTATTCCTCACATTTTTTGTTTCTGTTTATTACTGTAAATAAAAAAAATGCCAAATGTTACCTCATCATTGTTTTTTTCAATTCTCACCTTTTTACACCATAAACTATATGTGGTTAACATGCAGATTAATATAGTAGTAAATGTAACAAATGGCTTCCCTTCTCTGGGATTTCTACCATTTCACTGAAAGAATTAACTGAACACAATTTATAGATTAATCATTGTAAAGGTGGGCAGACAGAAATAACTTTTCCTTAATGAACAATGCTGTGAAGGTTAGTAGGTGCAACAAAGTAGCTTAACCCTACTCCCTTTACTGTTATAAAAATTATGTTTTCATTTTAATTCTTTACAGATAAATAGTCACAATTTCAACGTGATCACATGTTTATACCATCCTCAATGTTGTTGTTTTTTAAAGATAAAAGTAGGAAATAGGCTGTCAATCTTAAAAACCTACCAGTTGGCACAGACGCTCAACGTCGGACTTTTTATTAAAATGATGCACTAACTCTGTAAACAGGCCACGTAGGGAAGCTTAAAAGTATAATGTTCTCGCCTCAAACAATCTGAAAACGTACTTTTGAACAACAGCAGCAGAAAAGGGAGTGTTTAACTTACCACTGTGAGCTCTGCGCTGTCTGGAATGAAGCTGCAGCCGCGGTGCATTCTGAGACGGTCAGTCTGAAGAACGCATGCGCGGCTCCTATCTTCGCACTCTGTGCTCATTAACCAGCCTTGGAAAACCGTGACGTCAGACCACTGTTGTGAATTCGTATTCCAAAGAAAAAATCCGTATTCTCAGCAAGCCGCTGCTGTTTGTGTCATAAAGAGTAAAGCACAAATTAAACTTGAAATTTGTATTTATTAGTTATTGAAGTTGTAACTATTTAAACTGTATGTTGTATCTTTTGAATGTGATTTAAATTATTATGAGTTTACAAATGTTTCGTTATGCCCAACTTCTGACTGATATGGACACAACTATCCTTTTATGTACAAATCTATTTAGAAAGCTCTCTACCCCATAGTTTGTGCCGTTAAACATTAACGTTTGTGCTACTTTTGGCTTCGGAGATATTATGAATTTTAATTTCAGCCGATGACGTCATCCCGAACCGCCGCTTCAAAATAAAGTGCTACGTTTTTATTTCTTTGCTGGTGCTGAGCTGGATCCAAAGCAAACCACAGTGGGCTACTTTTTCAGTGCTTTGTTTGTGCAACAACAACCTTGGAATAAAATAAAATAGTTTTCATTAAGGTTTGCAGCCCAATAGTTTTTGGGGAGCGTTAAGTTTTTAATATTTTGTGCTGAGCTCAATACACAACAAACCAAATTGGTCTATATTTTTAGGCATTTCTAATTCAATCTATATGCTTTGTACTTTCAGCTGATAACACAGTCAATATATTCATAGTTGAACAATATTTCCCACTTCATGCATAAAGCCAATAAACAGTGGAATGGTCCTTCAGCCTTATTAAAGGTTTAGCTTAGGTGGACAAAGGAACTTTTAGGAGATCGTTCCTTACAGTGTTGTTATACTTTATAGGCTGACCAGTGTGATTTATTTTTTTGCAGTTTTTCTGTTATTGATTTAGTTTGGGTATGTTTTCTGCGTTATATAAGCCTGTATACTTTAATTGCCCTTTTGTTAGGTGCAGACACCCTCAAATCTCCCTATCGTAGAGCAATAAAGGTTTGCTATTCTAATTAATTCAGAGGAGTAATGAACTATGACTACTAAGATCAACTATAACCAGTTACTGTTTGAAAATGTTATAAACATTATACTCTCGAAGAAGAATAAACCCTTCTGATTAGGAAAAATAGACTTTATTAAAACAGTTGAACATTCTAATAAATTAAATGCTTTTTTTGTGGCTCACTTGACATTGCTATCTAAAGTAAAGTTCTTTAAATGAGACAAATAAATCGTAATAATTTTCAGGAATAAAGTACAAAACAATATAACACACATTTACAATAGCGGCTAAAACAACTTGCATGATAAAAGAAAAATATAAAATTAAAAACTGCTTTCTTGAGAAAAGTGTTGAGACCAAACGGTAGATCTGACCACATCTTCTTACACAATTGAGGAACAATGCTGTAGGGGGGCGGGGGGGGGGGGGGGCTCGGTAGATGACACAACTTCATAGTCATGTTACTGATTATCAGTGGAAATATATTAAAAAGACTTACGTTTTTTCCAGTGTTGGCAATAACATATGATTTACCGTAGCACTTTATTTTGAAGCGGCGGGCTGGGATGACGTCATCGGTTGAAATTAAAATTCATAATATCTCCGAAACCAAAGCAGCACAAACGCTAATTTTAACGGCACAACCTGCGCAAATGAAGCACTAACCATTCCGTCTATTTAACTGAGTTTTTTCCGTGGTGGGGTGTCAGCTTCACGCACTCTTTACCGGCGCTGCAGCGGAGGAGAGATCGCGCTGCTGTTAGGCTTTTACTGCCATCCCTCCAGACTTCCATAGACCATTGACAAATTTAATTAAAGGTAACTTAAAATTCTCCTTAAAAGACAAAATGTTGAAAATCAAAGGGCTTATTTAAACGCTTTGAGAACATATCTTGTATTCGGCCACAAAATCAACAATAGTAGAATGATCTTTTAAGCTTATAAGACCATTTTTAAGATGCCAATACGTGTAGCATATAGCTCAGTGGCGTACCCTAGCCACCGCATTTC
>NW_023396580.1:0-117501 GCF_011125445.2 Fundulus heteroclitus
ACTGAGATTAAATCCCACACAGGATGACTTCACTTACTTCTGAAGCGACTTTCTGAAGTGAATTAATTGCACTGATTTGTGTTCCGTCAATCAGATAAGAGTTGGCGTAGAGTTAAAAGCGTCCAAACAAATATTCAGATTGTCATTTGGAAAGAAAATTTGAAAACAATTTTCCTTTACAGATATGCCCTGTTTTGGTGGTGGTTTATCACATAAAATCAAAAGAAAAAACAACACACACATTGAAATTTGTAGTTGTAATGTTTAGGAAGGTGGGCAAACATTTATGGTGTGAATACTTTTGCCAGCTTCTGGAAATGGACTGGATACATGCGAGATGAAATGACCTAAACAGCAAACAGGACTGAATTATGCCTATGTGGAAATTTATTGAAGGACATTTAAGCAAAATTTCAGGCACTTGTAAATACTTTTTTTTGCTTTGCACGATACTTTGCAGGGTGGGTTTGGAAGATTAGCTTGAAAATCTGAAATTCAGTTTTTAATGGGCTCAG
This sequence comes from Fundulus heteroclitus, assembly GCF_011125445.2. Taxonomy (NCBI): domain Eukaryota; kingdom Metazoa; phylum Chordata; class Actinopteri; order Cyprinodontiformes; family Fundulidae; genus Fundulus; species Fundulus heteroclitus. Next base: position 516 of record NW_023396580.1, read on the forward strand.
GAGTATATTTTATTACTTTTATGTATTGTTTTAATAATTGAAGGTTTTGATGAAGCGTTTCGGGCACAAAATACAAAGGAGAGCTTTTGACCCGCAATGCTTTTTAAAGACAGACTATTTTTTGCAGTGTAACTGATTTGTATTTAATGCCAGCACTTTGATAAGAAAGTTGTTACTATACCGAAATGCATTGGCTACGCCACGTCTGCCGGGAAAGCACATTTCTCCACTTGTCCTTGCGCTTTAAGGAATAGACGGTTTTAAAAAAATCCGAATAGAGCAGTTTCACTCACAAAATCTTATTTGAAATCATTTGATTTGATTTATTCAGAAGTATTTACTATCCGCATTGGCTTCATCACTGTCTAAGCAATCTCTTCACTGCAGCCAGCTTTAGTGCTTCGCCCAGTTTTCACATTTAGGCATCCTTACAAAAGGCGTAATAAAAACGTACTCCATGTGATCATCTCTGTGACCTCGTCCTTTGTTTTGTGATAATCTGTCATGGCTACAAATGGATCAACAAAGATGACAATTTCAGTGCAACGAGCGTTTATTGTGTACAGCCATTATTTCTGGATTTGCAAACGTTACTCGATCGTGTTTTTCACAACACCCGCACACAGAGCACAGTGTCAGTTTTTTACTGCTTTACTGGGATCCTCTCTGACCCACACTGAGCCAAAATACCGCCCCTGACAAGATTCACTCTGACATCTCTTTTTGTGCCAGAGTAATGCAGCCTGAATTTTGCAGCGTCTCCTTTCAACAAAGGAGACAAGGGGGAGGGAGAATATAAAAAAAAATCTGAACTCTGCATGACCTCCCCATGAGACACCCCGCAGACAAAGCTGTAATGCAGGAGCACCACCTCCTCATCCATGTAATACCACCAGCCCTAGATTTGGAGATGTGCCCATTTTTGTGTGCTGAGACTCCTTCTTAAGACATTTTATTTAATCTTTTCATTCTTTAAAAAAAAAAAGAAATAGCTGACATATTCAAAATTACCAAAACTATTTTTTAATAGCAGCTATGAAAATATCTTGTTTAAAGAGACTAAAACATTTGTCACGATAAGTTTTAATAAAAAAAAGAAAGAAAAGAAAACAGGTCTTTGAGGGACAGATGGCGCATGCAAAATTAAATGTGTGTTTTTAAAAAAGGTGTAAAAGGGCTGTTTTTCATCAAATATTTATTGTGGCGTGCTCACCATTTACACCATTTATCTGTTGCCTTTTATGAGGGACAAAAGAATGTTATAACATAAAGGGTACAGACACTTTTTTTTCTGCTTTCAATTTAAAAGACAGACTAACCGCAGGCTCAGCAGATTTAAAATCTAGGACAGCATGTGTTGATAACAAGAAAAACGTTAAATTAAATTTGCAAGGAGGCTGAGGACATAAATGGCCCAATTTCAATGATTAATGGATGGGGAAAAAAAGTCTCCCAGGGCTCCACCTACTGGATTTTTTTTTTGACAGATAAATGGAGAGAGAGGCTTCAAGTCCCCAACAAAAGTCAGCCACTATGGTCTCTTTAAATACTTAGATCTGTTTTATTCTATTTTTCAGTTTCAATCAGAAGGATGGCTTAGATGTAAGTATTAACGTTATAAAGTGTTCTTAACGTACTCGATCAACAGAAGAAACTTGATAAACAATCCCTGTGGTTGTTTTTTAATCCCCATTTAACTAAATAAAACTTGGCAACAAATGATTAAGATACAACAATCCTTATATAAAGAAGAATGTGTAGTTATTATAAGTAAGAAAATATGTTTAATAAGAAACAAAAAACACATTGAAGAAAAAAAGACAGAGTGAATGATTCATAGACAATCAGACAAATAAAAGTGACCAAAGGAAAATGAGACAAACATGTTGAACTGGAGAGCCTGAGATCAATAACCTACTGGATGGACTATAGCACACCTATGGACATCTGACATGGGGATACCTGGTAATCCCTCAGTATGATCCGGAGAGTCTCTCTCTGGGATCAGATTTGGATCACAAGATAAAATAAACCATTTAAAATAAAAAATAAGGCAAACTTACTTAATTTGGTGCTTTTTATTACACATTTTCTTGTTTTGAACATTTCTGTTTGCTTCAATGTCAAGATTTTTTTATTTTTTTTCTGATTCAAAACTCTTTTTTATCTTTAAATATGTAGAAAGTGCATATGAATAGTAAATGGATGGAAGTGTAACCAAATTATGTGCCAAATATTTTTGGAAAATGTAGTGCAGAGAGCTTGGTTAAACGTTGTGCACAAACCAACGCACACACACACAAAGTGACACCGTGGTCAGGGGTCCCAGGTGTCAGAGGTGTGGGACCACGTGACTGAACTGCCTGCCCCCGCCATGTTGCGTTCACGAAATGAGGGACGTTTTAAGTTTCACGGTTACCTTTCACAATCGTAAGATCGTGAAATACTCACAGATTGACCCTAGTAAACAGCAGGTACCATACAAAACATAGTAGAAAATGGTGAACATATTTCATTCCTAACATGATCGTTAGCAAGTTTGGGCGTTGGAATTTCCCACGTCCCCAAAGTATCCGCACCTGCGTTTCTCGCTCCTGATGGACACTAGCAAACAGGTAAGTCTCGTGTTCTTATCAAGGTGCTGCCCGGTTTCACGCTTTCATAGCAGCGATATCACATGGGAGACTATATTTTAAATGTCCACAAACCGTACAAGAGTCTGCCAGGAAAACAACCGAGAGAGTTTCTTCTTAACTCCTATTGGCCCGGCCTCGCGCCAAGCCCCGCCCAGACTCCCGGAACAGGAACCTGTTTGTTGCTGCTGCTGCTGACGTTGATGCTCGCCTCGGTGACGATGGCGTCCACGGATCTGTCGCTCCTGGATCTAACAGACAAGGAAACCCGGGAGAAACTGTCCCTATGGGACCGCCGTACGGAGGCCACGGCCCCCCTGACGGAGAAGCAGATGGACTCGGTTCTGGAGATCCGAGCGGCGGCCGAAACGCTGTCTGTTCCCTCGGAGGTGAGGAGACTCTGGGCACGGCTAGCTGGCTAACATGGATGCTAGCTGCATTTCTAAACGCTGGAGAAGTTGACTTTACGCTTAATCTGCCTCTGTGTGAGAAAGAAACGAGTTCTCTGGTGTTTAAATGCTGCTTTGGGGCGACTTTGCCCTAGTTCAGCCTAGCTGGAAGCCTGTTTTAGTTATTGTTTTATTTTTATTTTTGCAGCAGGCCATGTTCCAAGTTAGCTGAAAGTCCTGTCTTGTTTTGCAGCTGCCCATTGAGGATCTGTGCAGCCTGTCGTCTCGGTCCTTGCAGTCCCCGTTCACAGCGACGGTGCCTGCGTCAACAGAGGACGTCCTGCTCAAAGGCTTTCAGATGCTCCAAATGGAAACTGATCGAATAGAAACTGCACAGCAGGTAGGTTTAGCCGGTTAAACCTTCCCTGCTAGACATTGTTTATGTTGTCCCAGGGTGTAATGAGATGCTGTTTGTTTCCTTGCAGTTCTTTGCCTGGTTTGCCAAGTTGCAGACAAACATGGACTTGGATGAGAGCGCAAAGTACAGGTGCTGAAATCTCACCGAGCATTTGCTGTTTTTTTTTTCTTTTCAATGTGTGCTTGTTCCTGTAGGTGTAGTTTTTAGGAGAAGAGTAAGAAAAAAAAAGGCATTTAAAGTAAACACGCTGTTTCTCACACAACATACATCCTAGTCACATAGTTAAGACTCAGCTTTATGAATTAGATTGTTGCACAGTTCAATTTAGAGCTGCATCCCATCTGCTACCAGCCTTATGAACAAGGCCAAGAGCCGCCGGTGAAACTGGACACTGCCTCTCTCCCCCGTTCAGGACTTACAAGCGCCTGCGTTACATTAACGCACAGTTTACTGAGTGTATATAGCTTCTGTATATATATCCTTTTTATTTTATTGTATTATTATTTTTTGTCTGCACCATCAACACCAAGTCAAATTCCTTGTAAGTGCAAACCTACTTGGTGATTAAACTTCATTCTGATTATGATTCTGATCAGTCAGAAATTTTTCGGTAGAACACTAGTGCATTAAATGATTTTAATGCTCTGGGGTCTCATTTATAAAACTCGCGTAAGCACAAATGGGGTCTGAAACTTACATACGTCACTTTCCATGAAAAATTTGGATCTGCTTGATTGACTTGATCATAAGCATTCAAAACTGCAGTGTTACTCCTGCATGCGCTGGTGACACATAACTGCACATAAGGAGCTTTGACATAACAAATAAATGCCCACAGGCCATCTTAAATAGTTTTTCTACCATCACATTTATCTCCTTGATGATCACCATGGTGATGTGTACAGATTAACGCATAAATTGTGACGAGGTGTGCGGCAATTACTTTTAATGGCTGTAAACGTTCAAATACACTTGTGCGTAATCCTGCGCGGTGGATGCATTGGGACTACAGGAGGAATTTGCAAATGGGAGAATTAGGAGGGAAGGTGCTGGCTCCCTGTGGTGCGCTTAGTGGTCACAGATGCAGCACGTAGCCTACTTAGATGCTATTTGCAGTGTTTTTCTTTCTTTTATTATTTTTTTTTGGGCGGGGGCTGTTTTTATCATCACAGGGGAAACCTCTCCGCCTGGTCACCGTTCCTTCTCATGTTGTCAATCTGAACGCACAGCCTCAGAGGCATTTCAACGCGGAGCACGCCGTTCCTCCGACGTTTAAAACAGCAATCAAGTTTACTTTTAACAAGTTACTTTAATGTGGGAAACATTTGTACTTTTACCTCTGATTTACTTAAATAAACTCTGTGAATTTCTTTTCATAGTTTCTAGGCTTCAATGAAAAGAGAGACTAACAGTGGATTCATTTTTAAAACATTCATGGGGTGCTTTGCATTGACCATGTATGGTTGGACCAGGTACACAAACGTTCAGGTACAGCTGTGACCTATAAAGGAAAATTGTGTGCTTATGTACATGCACATGGTTTTCTAAATCAGAATTTCAATTTTTTGGACATATGTGCACTTTTTAATATGGATTCTAAACAAAGTTTTAGAAATGCGGCCCCTGACCTGTCAATACCAATGGCAGATGATTGTAATTTCTTTTTAAAATCTCTGCATTGAGACATGCTGTCTTTTTTTTTTAATACTTTCTGAATACCTGAAATTTTAATTTGCTTTAAGAATAAAAGCTTTATGGTAAAAGAAAAATGTCTTTTAACTCAAAAGTACAAAGTTACAGGACTGTCTCTTGTTTGCATCACTGAAAGCCTATAGTTGCAGTAAAACCCTCCAGGTTATGGAACAGATGCATCTTAATAAAAAACACTAAAAATAATGAGTGAAAGTCAAAATCTCTGAAATATACCCCTTAACTCGACAGATTATAGCTTGGTAAATAATTTTCTTTTTACTTTTTACACACCTAAAATGTACATTTTGTCACTTATACTTTTATCTCTCCAAAAGATGCATTTAGCAATAAACCGCAGATGCGCTAAACCTAGTATTCGAGAGCAAAAAGCTGTTTTAATATTGCATATTAGATTAACAAATAATTTAGTTTTTTACGTACAATGCATTTATGAGTAATAATAAAGTAACAACGTGTCATAAAGTGTTACATTTCAGGAATGCAACTTGCTGGTTAGTGTGATCATATGTAACTTTGACTTCAGCTTGAGAAAATGATGCAATGTTCTTTGTTTTCATGTAGGAGAACCAGAGATGATCTAAACAGCTACCAAGAACAATGTGATGCTATTCTGAAAGATGTGAACATGGCTCTTGAGCATTTGGATTCTCTTCAGAAACAGTACCTGTTTGTGTCCAATAAGACCGGGGCCTTGCATGAGGCCTGTGAACAGCTGCTGAAAGAACAAGTAAGGAAGCGAATATTTGTCACGAGCGAAGCCCATACAATTTAGATATGTTCCGTATCCACTGAGTGTCTGCACCGTCTTTTAGCTGTTGTTTCACAGTTCATTAAAAATGGTATTTACATTGGTGTTTCTTCTAGGAATGTCATCTTGGAGGATGATTGTGCAGGCGCTAACCAACACAAACACTTACACAGTGTGTAACTAATTTGGCTTTTAATTAGAAAAAATCAAGCATTGCTTTTATAAATGCATATTCTGGCAAAGTCTAATAACCCCACATCAACAATGAAAGCATTCTCATAGCTTAGAATTAGTTGTTCATAAATGTTTGTAATTCATTTAGCACACAACTCGCTAAATGAATTACAAACAACCTCTCTGTCAGCTATATAAACTAGTAATTCTAAGTTGTAAGAAAACTTTCCTTTTTGATGTGAGGTTATTCGACTTTGCCAGAATGTGTATTTATGAAAATTATACTTGATTTTTGCTAATTAAAAGCCAAATTAGTTACACACCGTGTTTTTAAAGGACTTGATTTTTGAATGACAGTAAAATTACGAGTTATCAGAGTCTATGTTTCTGTTTGTCTCTCATTATGTATTTACATATTGGTAAATACATAATGCCAATGGGAGTTTTTCTCCTCTGACAGCCAAGCCGGGTCAAAACCTGTCACCTGGTGCTGTGTTGATTTCTTGCTGCTTGTAAGAGCCGTGGCCTGAAGCTCTATTTTGTACAGTTTGATGCAGAGTTGTGTTTGCTACTTGCAGGAGAGTGAGTGCTGTTAACCTGATGACTCAGGGGGCGCTTAAAAAAGGCAAACGTCACTCATGGTGGAGTTCCTTTGGTGACAGAGAGAGCACAAGATTTTATAGGCAGAAAGTGTGTTTATGTATTTTAAATATTCAACAAAATATATGAAATGTAAAAGGTTAATTATGCCCTTCAATGTTATTTACATATAATAATAATAATAATAATAATAATAATAATAATAATAATAATAATAATAATAATAATAATAAAAGAAGAAGAAGAAGAATGATGTTATTAGAAATTATTATAGTTAAACATTTAATATTATTAAAATTAATATTATTATTATTATTATTGAGTATTTATTTGTTGCTATTATTCAAGTGTAATATCTTTTAATAATTCTCCTTTTTACCGTGATTTAAACTGTTTAATGTTGGGACAAAGCTTGAGCTCCTCATTCAGACTGTTCCAAAGCTTCACCCTGAATACAGAAACTACATAGTGTTGCGAAAATATCTTAATTTACAAAATCTGATTGTTTCTTAAAAGGACAAAGTATAGAGCTGTTTTATACAAAAGATGCAGCCTTAAATGACTTCTGATGTGATCTACATTATTTAGAAAATAGTGATTATAATTAGCTGTGTAGTCGGGGTGGGGGCCTCTCCAAAATAACCTGAAGGAACTGTATATCCAGAAGAACGGGGGACACGGTATATGTTTTTATTGTCTTGTGTCTCGTGTTGGGGGATAAACGGCATGTTTCTGGTCTGCTATTAGGAAATCTTATTTATACTGATCTGTGTACATCTTTCAAGTACACATACTTGTTTGTTAGTGTAAGAACTAAATATGAAGAGTACTTTCCCTACCTTGTTTTAACTGTTGTCTGTTAATTTTTTTCCCCCTTACAGTCAGAGCTTGTCAACCTGGCAGAGAGCATTCAGCAGAAACTGTCATATTTTAACGAGTTGGAAAACATAAACACGGTAGGCTGCTTTTTTTTCTGCACATTGCAAAATCTAACACATGCACTGCATCATAAAGATCCTATGGTAGTTTGCGAAGAAAACTTGTATGTTTAGAAATAAATACATTTATAGAAAATAAAGAGAAGTGACTACTACGTTGTTTATTCTCAGAAACAAGACTTTCATAAAAGTCTAAACAATGGAGACTCTGATTTTAAATGATTTCAATCTTAACTCTTTTCTTTGCAGAAACTGAATTCTCCAACTTTGTCTGTAAATAGTGAAGGTTTTATACCAATGTTGTCCAAATTGGATGACTGCATAGAATATGTTTCCTCGCATGTAAGTAACCAGTAAAAAATCAGAAACTGAATATGCTTTAAGCCATTACTGCATGTGATAGTGTTTCAGTTTTGTTATGAAAGTTAATGAATAGCTAAATGGATTGTGTTCAAGACCCATATAATAACCAGAACTGGTGTCCTTTCATACTCTGTGTGTTTCTATGTGATCTATGTTAAGGAGGTCTAACTGTTTTTTCTTTTTTTCTTTTTATTACAGCCAAATTTCAAGGATTATCCAGTTTATTTGGCTAAATTTAAACAATGTCTGTCTAAAGCTATGCACTTCATGAAGGTCTACATCGTAAACACTATGCAATCTCTTACCAGCCAGTTAACAAAACGGGTAAGGATAAACTATAAATGATCTATGATGGGGATGAGTCTATGTTTACTTCCTTTGTTGTATGTCTTAATAAGTATTAGTTTTATCGTAGACATTGTCTGAGTGTTGCTATTCTTCCTTTTTAGAAATTTGAATGATGAAACTAAAACAAATCTAAAAGTTTTGCTTTCTTTGTCTTTTACAAAATCCTAATGGAATAGATATTTACATAGTGTTGATTGTCCAAGTGCAAGCACAATGCTGATTTTTACAATCATACACAGGATTTTCAGTTCTAAGTAAATCTTACATTTAATCATTACAGTATTAGGCCACAGAGTTTTCATTTATTTACATCTCAAAGTTGTTTGCTGATGTATTTATTTTTTGTTTCTTAGACCATTCTTGTGGCTTTAATTATAGGCACAGTATTTTATCGATGACTTTTTAAAATTTTCTCATTTTACTGAGTTTTATACTTGAAGGTATAGTGGACAATCTTGTTTGGCTTTCTGTTTCAAGGGATCATCTTATCTATTGGTTGTCCCACATGCATATCATTGTGATTAGCTACCATAACGCCAATTTGCGTACACGTTCCTTGCTAGTTTCCTCTTTCTGGCTGCACACTTCTAGTGTTTATGCATCCAGTGAACTCGGGTTTCAGCCGCTCATTCTAGCTCCGCTGCTCTCACCGTATACTTTGAAAATGGCTAATGGTTGCGTCATCCGGCCAAAGGAGGGGCGCGGCGTGATGTGCGCCGAGCTAATAGCAGCTAGCCTGTTGGCCGGCCAGGCTTCTAATACGCTGGGGAAACCCTGATGTACATACGTGGTTCTCCATGGGAACAAACACACACACATCGGTAGCAGCTCTTAAACTGGAGATCAGAACAGCGGAGCTACGATGAACGGCTAACACTGAAACTGAGCGCTAACCTAGCCGCTAAGCTAACCGGATACGTAAACGACAGAAGTGCGCATGCATAGCCAACAAGTGGAAACTAACAAGAAACGAGCACACACATTGGCATTACGTAAGTGCGTCAGAATGATTGACATGTAAGACAACGAATAGATAAGGTGATACCACTGGAACTTCAGGGACAGAAAGGGGTGTGGGCAAGACCAATCCTCTGACCAATTACTGCAATTCACACCGAATGGCAGTGATTGGTCACACCAATGCCTATACAGGAAAACCATTCAAATATTCTCCCAAAGTGGCTGGCCAATTATTGATCGACCTCTAGTCTTGTTATTGTAAATATGTAAAAAACTGCATCAAGGGCAGTGGTGGGAAGTAACAAAGTACAAGTACTTTGTTACTGTACTTAAGTACAATTTCCGTGTATTTGTACTTTACTTAAGTAGATTTAATAATGGATACTTTCTACTTTTACTCCACTACATTTAACAGTAAGTATCTGTACTTTCTACTTCACTACATTTCTATACAGCGTTTCGTTACTCGTTACATCCAAGACGCATTTCGGTTTTTTGATTTGTTCGTTAGTTTGAAAGTATCCAATGGCGAGAGCAGAATCAGTCCGCTGAACCAATCCAAAGCGGGAAATAACCATTAGGCCCTCCCTCAAGAAGAGCAGCACAGTACGCAGGACCTGCAGAATCATTAACTCCCAGAATGGAGTCCAAGGATAGTCATCCTCCAGAAGACCTGCCCCACCCATGGCCTTATTTAAAAGATTTCTTTGAAATAACTGGGTCAAAAAACGCTTCCTGGAGATTCCAATGCCGCCTTTGCCTTCCCCAAAAGCATGAAATTCTATCTTTCAAAAATTCACCATCAAATTTGAAAAAACATATTAAGGTAAGTTAAGTTGCTAAACGCTGTCGATATCGATCCCTGGAATTCTGATGCATAGAATAAAATATCTAAATCTAAACTGTCACAGGGGGTAAACACAATAAAAACATGCTTTATCTGCAGCATTGCTCATTAAAATGGTACATTACTGATTTATTAAAACTAAATACGATAGGTACACTTAATGACATTATATAAGCCGTTAGGTATTATGGTTGGCAAGTACTTTACTTTTAATACTTAAGTAGTTATAAAAGCTTGTAATTTCTTACTTTTACTTAAGTAAAATAATAATGTGGTACTTTGACTTTTACTTGAGTAAATTTTTGTCTGTGTATTTGTACTTTTACTTAAGTACATTGTATGAGTACTTTGTCCACCACTGATCAAGGGCATCAGATTTACATGCAAAGTCTATGGTGAACGCGCCTTGGAGGGCTTCGAGAGGTCCTGCAGCGCATCTTTTGCTTCGCGTTTTGTGCCGCAAATTTGGTTTGATGTGCAGGAAAAAAAAACTTTTTTTTTTTATGTGTTTGCGGCTCTAGTGCAGGGTTTCCCGCAGCGCTATCTTGGCGAGCCGGTCCGCGGAAAACATGTCGTTCTTTGGTTGGGGAAATCACTTTCAATGAGCCATGTCCCAGATGTATGTGAGTGAAGCTAGGCGGAGCGATACATGCATCTGGCTGTTGTCAGGTTAGATTTTCTGACAGGAAAAATATTTTTACTTCAGATCACTGATAAATGTTAACATCTAACTTAAGACTGATGGACAAGTACTCTTCAGCTGAAATGGGGCGCCTGTATTTGGTGCCCTGGTGGGAGATACAGGCTCCAGTGCTGGTCAGCAGGTGATCAAACCGGGCTGGGTGAGCCTAGATGGCGCTGAAAGCGACCCTCGCCTGCATGCTGCTCCTGCTGTAGGTGGTGAAACTCAAAACTCCTCTGAATTATCTGCTGAATTCAGGCACGGCGAAGATCATATTATTCAGTAAATAAAGTCAAGCCACTTTCTTGAAGAGTCTGGCAGAGGAAAAGAACAGGGTAGCTCCCCCCCAACGGGAGCCACATATCCTGTCAGAGTGTTCAGGCTCTACACAGCATGTCTGACTTTTATGTGCGTAATCGTCCATGTTTAGGCATTGGACACCTGGATGCTGAAAATGCTTTTGGTCTGGTGCAGCAACCAACTCGATGCAGCCACAGTACATGGCTAGGCCCATTTAAGAACTGTGTGTGCACATTTCCCCTGTCCTAAACCGTTAAGCGACCTCTAGCGCCACAAATTTCACATTTCACCTAACTGAATATTTTCCATCTTACCGTTTAAACTTCTGGCTGAGAAGATAGAAATATCTGTCAGTATGTGGTTGGCTTGCCCCTGGGCTACGGCGGTGATGCGGTTAAAGCCGCGTAATATCGATGATAACTGAAGAGGGGGGTTTAGCTGTACAGATGAATATAAATAACCTAAAATGTTCCCCACTAAAATTAAGCTGCAGCATAACAGTCCTAGAGGTTTCAGGACATTTATCATAATGTCACACTTGATTGTGTGTTTTTTTTCTGTTCTCCTCAGGATCCTATGGGTCTCACTAACGCAGACAACGCCTTTACGCTTTATTATGTTAAATTTAGAGCAGCAGCTCCTAAAGTTAGAGTGAGTATATTTATTTCCCGGAGATTTTTTAGCCGTTTATCTTGGGTTATATTCTGTTAATAAAAATCCAATTTATATTTACATGTCCTTCTCTCCAGTCACTGATCGAACAGATAGAGCAGCGAGCAGAGAAAATTCCAGAGTGAGTGTTACTGTTTTTTTTAATACAACTTGTTGTAAATATATTGTTTCCTATGGCTCAAAATTGACTGTGTCTCCTAACGTGAGCAGGTACCAGCAGCTGCTTGAGGAAATCCATCAGTGCTATCTTGACCAGAGAGAGCAGCTGCTCAGCCCCTGCATTACATCCACCATTACCGACTTGACCAAGCAAAACAACAAAGACCACTGTGCTCTGGTAAGGCATGGCGAGTTCAAAGCCAGAGCCTGCCCTTTAAATATTGGAAGATGACATTTTAGTTTACTTGGAAAGGACAGCATGGGGCCCCTGGGACATTTTCTGGAGTGTCTGAGGAGGCAGAGCCACACACTCGATAAATTAGCATGACCTGAGCTTGTGTGCAGGGGGGGGTGTCAAGAGATTTGACCTTTTTGTTCAAGTAAATTTATTGGTAGAAGGACGATCATGTTAGAATATCCTCAGAAATATTTCATTTTAAACTGCGAGTGAATAGACCCATCTGTTAAAATGTATCTGACCAAAAGCTTGGTGCAAAAATAACAGGTTAAATGTTTTTTTTTAATTGGAGTCTTGTTTAAAATGATGTATCTGTATTGTTGAAACTTTTCACAATTTCTCAAATTGCAACAATGTGTTTTAATGTAAAAAATTGCAGCCTTTAGATGCGCAGAGCAGGTAGTGACATGCAGCTGTATTCGCTGCCAATGGTGGTTCTACAAAGTATTGATTCAGGGGGACTGAATACAAAGGCAAAGCAACCTTTTCATAATGCACTTGTGACAAAATTATTAACTGAATGTCCCTTATTCTTCACAACCGTATACTGCTTTATTTTTTTTTTTTGTGTTATCCGTTATATAAAATGCAGTGATTAGTTGCAAACTGACAATATTTTATTAGGATAGGATATTTTTTGCAGCGACCCGTATTTGGAGTTTCTGAACATTTGCCAATTTCATATGTGTCCGCAGGTTCGAAGTGGCTGTGCATTTATGGTCCATGTGTGTCAGGATGAACATCAGCTGTTTAATGAGTTCTTCTCCAAGCCCACATCTAGATTAGAGTAAGTAGTAACCAGCCAACAAGCTACAATAGGAAATATCCAGAAACTGTGTGCTTGCTTAGGGTGGAATTTCTTTAAAATCCACAGTAGAAATTAGAAGTTGACAAATATTTTTGAGCGTTTTGAACTCAAGCTTCAAGTTGAAATTGAAGCTTGAGTTGAAAATACTGTTCTGAGCTTTCTAAGCTGTGAAAAGCACTGATGTTGGTTTTTCTTTTTTCAGTGAACTTTTAGAGAAGTTATGCGTGTCGCTGTATGACGTTCTGCGGCCGCTGATAATCCACATCATCCACCTCGAAACCCTGTCTGAGCTGTGCAGCATCCTAAAGAATGAGATGCTGGAGGACCATGTTCAAAACAACGGTAGGTTAGAGCTTATTCTCTTCGAAAAGGTTATTGTTAGACCTCACTATGTACATGATTTGGACTTTGCAACAACAAAAAAAGAAACATGAGGGAAAAAAATGATAAAATCAACAAATCATACTTGATCCAAAGCCAGCAAGAAGAGGTGGATCTTAAGAGCAGCTTTTAAAGCAGCCTTATCCCTCCTGAGATTCTGTTGTGTGCTCAGCACATCAAGCAGCAGCTAATCAGTTGATTTGTGTTACTCAGAGCAGGGATCCATGTATACTGGCTTAGGCTATTTTGGCCAGTTGCTTCTGCTGACTGTTTTATCACTTATTTATTTGAGCCTAACTTCACTGTCCATTATAAATACCCACGTTTGTCATATTAGACTTTCTTTAATGTGCCAAAGGTTCCATGTTCCTCAAGAAAAGACCCATTAGCGACACCTGAACCAAAAATAATGATCCATGTCTTCTTTTCTTTTGAAATAAAAAAACAAAGGGCTGTATAACCTTTAAGTTCTTCAACATAACAATTTAGCATTTACATGTAGTAATCGTCCCAGTTTTCAATCACATTTAAACATTAGTGTCATTCATAGGGAGAGCATTGCAATATTTATTTTCTGAGAATGAAATCGAAGGCAGCAGATGCAAAGCAAACAACAGAGGTCCAAGTACTGAGCCCTTTAGGACCCCACATGACTCTGGAGCAAAGGAGAATCTGAAAGCATTTAGAACCACACAAAAGAAGATTTCTTATTATATGAGCTTTTGGGATGATTTTTATTTTTTGTCATGGGGCCCAAAATTTCTGGTGGCAACCCTGGACAGCAGACAACAAAAACAAGGTTAAAAGGTATTATTTTAACAACACATGGAAAAGAAGTAGCACTGGCATGCTTCGCGATTGGCTCATTTTTGATGAAAGTAGCACTATTTACACTGAAAAGCGCACACCTGCCGTGATTTGCTGCCCTGTTGCAGGAACATGCGTCGCTCAGTAATACAGCATGTCCACATACAGATGGAGCTACATTTTCTTATATTTCCAATATCAACTCGTTTCTTATCCATATACGTTTTGAAGAACTGTTTTTAGGGCAGATTAAATCAAGGAATTCCGCTTTGTTATAAGCGTTGGTTGAATCGAAAGTTTTAAATATCTCCAGAATGTCCTCTGTTCTGCCGCAGTTTGCAATTACGCCTCACAGTCCTCACTTTGCAACCAACACAACAGTAGTTTAGGCTTTTTGTCACATCCAGACCTGTTAAATATACGATTATACGCATGTATGGGTGCATATAGAACACAGCTAGAGTGAGAGTGCGTTTTCCTCTGATGTTGATGGAAAGTGCAGAATTTAGTTTGCTGTAGAAATAATGTGGGATTGTGATAACTCAGGAGTGCAGTTATATGAAAACCACAATTGTACTTAAAAAGGTGGACTTTGACAGAGGAAGAGGTGTGATATTAATTGTTATAACATTTTAATACACTAAGTTGGATGTTCAAAAACTCATAAAAAGAAAAAAATTAAAAAGAATACACCAAATGCTCCCATAGGGTCCATTGATGCAAGGAAAGAAATATGTGCTTTTCTCTGAATGTTTTTAACGATGCAAACATCTCCAGGCTTTTTAATTTGAAGCATCTATAAAATCATAATATTAGTGCAGTATTAGATTATCAATGTATGTTTCAATGTATGTTTCAATGACAATAAAGATGATATTACTTATTACTTATTACAATATGTAATATGTAAAAAATATGTAATATGTAAAAAATCTAAATGAATTACAAGATGGTTTGTGGACAAATAAGTAAATGTTTTGGATTGGCCATCACAAAGAGCTGATCTCAGTTCCCAATAAGATTTGTGTTCAGACCTGAAAAGGTGTGCAGGAGTTAGGCTAGAAAGGCTGACACAGCTGCAGCAGGTCTGTGAGGATGAATGGGCTAAAATTCTGGCCAACCATTGTGAAAGGAGACCCAAGATCTTCGACACAAGTTGGTTAATGAGGTAATTTAGCAAATTAATGTAAATTTCTGACTAAGAAGAATGTTAACAATCATGTCTCTAAAACATTATGTGACTCAGTATTCTGGCATCTTTAGCAAATTGAAATAATTTTTTTAACCATAACCGTCCTAAAACCGGGAGGTTTTAGTAAGATTGAATGTCCGACTGGGAGCAGAAGAGGTTTTCTTTTTATACAGTGTATGTAAATGTCTAAATTTAACTGTGCTCATCTTAACCAAAATAATACATTTTCTTGACGATAAAATACTCTTATTGCTGTCTTTAATACCATTTGGTGGCTGTTTTAGCCCTCAAAATTGAAATCACTCAGATTTACTGTCGGCTCTAAATTTAGATAAACTCTAAATTTTAGGAATAACTACTTCCGAAACATCACAGGGAATTGCTGTTATACTGCTGTTCGGCTATTAATCATATAAATCCCTCCTCTACTTCAACAGTAATTCCGGCTATAAAACATCCCAATGCTTCAGTTAATGGCTTTTCCCTCTTTGACTTTTCAGAAAAAAACGCACATTTAAAAGCTGCTATGACAATCAGTTGTTCTTTTTTTTCAACTCGCTCTTCCTAGCACAGCAAAATACAAGTCTTGAGGTTTCTGTAGTTAAGCCAACATGTTGGATATGAACATCAGATTTCACAGTTCTTGCTCACAGTCCCTGTTTTATCATTTGTTAACGCTAAATCAGTGGTGTTATTCCATAATGACTAAACAAACCTGGAGGTTCCCATTAACTGCTTTAGTCACAGTAAAACCTGCTTATGCTACAGCAGCCAGTTTACATGGGAATAGAGACTCAAATAGATTAATTTCCTTAAATCGTCTACAGGGCTTTGCAGAAATATTCATACACTGAATTTTTTTTTAATTGTATTTTGTGACATTAAAACCAGCCACCTGATTAGATATTTCTTTACAGATCTACAAAAATAGTGCATGATTGTGAAGTTGAAGGAAAAGGATACATAGTTTACAAATGTTTTGTACAAATGAAAATATGAACTGTGCTGTAGATTTTTGTTGTATTTATTTAGTCTTTTATAAACCAACCTAAAAACTCCTGGATGACAGGCTAATGCCATACACGGTTGAGGAATGGTGTAGAAACTTCAAGAATTTAAAAATGTTAAATTTCTGTCCCGTTTCTAACCTTTTTAAAAGGTTTGGTTTCCCCTCCTCTACCTGACGTTGTCTATAACCGTTTACTTGATCTGCCCAGGCAGTGCAGATTGGAATTAAAATCTAGATCTGAGTTATACATTGTCCCCTTTTTATTTAAAGTGAAAGTATTTAGTGTCCAGAGTTAATACTTATTAGAACCACTTTCCGCTGCAATTACAGCTGCAAGCCTCTTTGGGTATGTCTTTAGCACTTTGGCTTATCTAGACGGAAACACTTAACTTTTGTCTAGTCTTATTCTTAAAACACCTACATTCAAAAAAATAATGCATTAATTCCAAAGTAAAATTAAACATAAGTCATTGTAGATAGTGATGGCTGAGGGCAGGAGGCATCTTCTCTAGTGGTATGTGCTACAATGGATCTGAAGAACCCTCTGACTGAAGACACTGTTGCAGGGGATGCTCTGGGTTGTCCATAATGTTCTTTATTTGATCATTTTATCTGTATCATCTGTAGAGACTATAAACTACAAACATGACTTAAAATGCAAAACATAGGATGTTCAAGTCTTGCTGCCGCTCCTTAATTATATTTAGGTCAAATTTCCAGTTATTTGTTTAGACTGAATTAACTCTTGGTACTCATTTCAGTTACTAGCCAAAACCCACAAATGTTTTATCCTCATTTTCCCTTTTAAAAGAGGATTTTAATCTTAGTGGAACTAAATCCTGGTTAAATAAAAAATACAATTATACAATTTACTTATTAGTCTTATTTTTTTTAACAGTTTAATTTAGCTAGATGTTCTCAATTTATTTTTTTCTCCTTCCTTTTATAGTCTTTCAATTTTAGGTTTTCTTTTATGCTTTTGTTATATCTCTGGTGTTTTCCCTATGATCCTGTTTGGCTATGCATAACTATTAAGTGCCCAAAGGCAATTATATTAAAAAAAATAGTGGTTCTTAATCAAAATTAACAAACCAGGGCAGCATCTGATTATCAGGAATTAATAGCCAAACACTTTTCTGTCTCAATCAACATTAGTTCAATGAAGCCTGGTGAGGTGTGTTATTATAGAATGATAGATGAAGGAGTGAATTCATGCTCTAGTATTCTCAAACTGCAAGCACTACGCACATGCAGAAGAAACATAACCAACTTCTCTTTAAAACCCACCAGAATTTAACACAACACTTCAATTTTACAGCTCAGGTATAAAGCTGAAGTAAAAAAAAAAAAAAAGTATGAGTCGAAAAAAAATCTATAGTTAAGCTAGTACCATTCAACCAAACTACAAGACAAAATAAAAACGAGGAAGGAAAATAAACAACAAACAAAATAGATCCTCAATGCAGCACTGTCTCTGTTCATACATTAATGAGTGTGTGTTGGTGTTTGTCAGAACCATGTTTTGGCACCAAGTCCACACGTGTACAGGAATAGAGAAATGGATGTGAGTGTGCCACAACGTCGGCTTACCGGCTAACAGTGTGAGATGTGCAATAAACAAAGCAGGGGTAAGCGTTAACAGCTGGGACTAAAGAGATGGCGGATGTTGTCAGACAGCAGGGGAAGCACCGATCTGATCGGGCGAGAAGACTGTTGCGTCCTCTCTCAGTTGGTGGCTGGGGAGGCGTTCCCTTACGGCAGTGGGGGGTGGGTTTTGCTAACATAGAGACACCTGTCACTTCCTGGAGAATCTATGCTAAGATTCTCCTCCTGCTGGACCTCAGTCAGCAGGCTACACAGTTTTAGTCTTAGTTTTCAACCATTAAAGTCCCTGAATAGACGGACAGATGACTGGACTCGGGATGCAAGGTTCTACTTTGAAGTTCCAACGTCTTTCACTTGTCCAGCGAACTCACAACGCTCACACAGGGTTTCTGCAAGACATCGTTTTTTGCGCTTTCTAACATACCGAATGTGACCGAGAGGCAAGTTCTTGTGTCTGTGCTGTGATTTTATAGCTCAGACATCATGGAAGGTCCCTCCTTTCTAGGGACTCCCTTGACCAATGGGTTTATTTCACACCGAGGTGTAAAATGTTGTTCATTCTAGGATTCAGAGTTCTTTCGTTTTCATATGCCGGTGCCCAAAAACGACTATGTTTGATATTGCATTTCCTTGATTATCAGTCTATATCCTTCACTACTCAATGCTCGTACTTGACGTATATGAAGTGTAGTACATAAAGTGTGTGTGTGTGTTTTCATGTGTCTGGGAGCTGTGAAAGGAACTGTGTTTTATTTGATTTCTTTAAAAGACTTTCTTGTTTCTGTATTAAAAGTATCTCAAGAATAGATTGAGTCTTTCATGTTGGTTGTGTATATAGCTCCTTTTCCCCCTGAAGAAAAGCCTCGCCACAGCACGATGCTGCCACCTCCAAGGTTTATGTTGGGTAGGGTGACGTGCGTTCTTAATTTTCCATAAGACATAATGTATTGCGCGTAGACCAAAAAGATTTAATAAGTGGCTTCTGCATGTAGTTTGTTGAACTGGATCTCATTTCAAGCTATCAGGGTAAAGAGGCTATTTTTTTATATGATTATTTTCTTTTTCTTTCACAATTATGCAAAACCTTGTCTGTCTGTTGCATGAAATCCCAAATTAAATACATAAAAACTTGTGACAAATCGTGAAAATTTCAAGATGTATCCATTATTTTTCTTTATTTGGGTATAACAGCTTAAGTATGACTATCATTTGCTTAAATGATTTATGTCTACCACATTTTTAATCAATGTTGCTGCTGGTGTACCCTCTAACTCTGAGCCTGGCAGCAATTTTTTTTTTTTTTTTTTTTTTTTTTTTTTTTTCCCTCTTGCGAACACCCTAAGCTAAATTGAGAGAAGAGAACCAAAGGGCTCATTTTATTTCATGAACCATTCCATCCCTAAAAGATATTAGTCTAACTAAAGGATGCCACCATTAAAATCCATTGAGTTTGTACAGATTGAAAAAGAGCCTGTTGTATGTACGTTTAAACCAACTCAATGTTTTTGTTGTAGCTTCTTGCCAGACTCGCTTGCATCTAACCTAAAGAAAAAAAAATGTAACTACGATTTGCTGAGGATAAAGACTGTAATACCCGATGGCTCATTTCATATTCTGCATTTGCTCTGCACAACACTTTGCTCAAATAAAATACCTCTGTGGAAGAGGAACCTAAAATGTAATTGAGGTGTAGATTTATCGTGTTTTCTCCTACTGCTGTCACAATTACCAGTTTTCTGCCTGCAGCTATTTTCTCGGTTTTCAAAGCTCGGAGTCTGTGTGTTGACACGGTTTAATGGTTACGCCTGCATCTCTAAAATACCCCCCCCCCCCTTTTTTTTTTTTTTTTCTTCCTTTTTTTGGGGGGGGGGGGGGTTGTGTGTTGCAGCAAATTCAGTAAAAGTGATTGTTTTCAACATTTACTACAATATGAAGTTTAAAGTGTTGAGAACATGGTTTAAAAAGTATATTTGTCTCTTAGATTTCCTAAAAGATATTTGCATGTGTCTGCATTTATACCCGAGCAGAATGCCGTAATACGCAAAACATACAAAAACAAATATGACTTAACTGCCTCTTTCCCCAAGCTGTTTTCATACAGGTTAATGACTGTAGTAATTATAATCATTGATCATCTTAGAAAGTTGCCATTATATGATAAATTCCTTAATGCAATGAGGTAAAGCCGGCTTAAAGCTGCAGCCCAGACACACCGCCGTCTGATAACGCTGACAGCCTGAGCTAAAATGAAACGAGTATAAATCTTTTCTGCTTTGAGCTCTGCGTCCGTCAGACAAAAGACTATAAAACAAACTCTCTCTTCTCGGAGAGAGGAGAGAAAGTTGAACATTGGTCAAATGAAATATTTAGTGGGTACATTGTTGAAAGCAATGCACTGAAAACCCCTAAAGCCCTGAAATCTCACAGAAGTAAAAGAAAAGGGAAAAAATGACTTTTTTTGATAAGGAAAAACACTTTCATAACACTTAGGTAAGTCTAGAAGACTCTCGAGGAGGTAGGTACATCTTATCGAAAAATACAGTTTAGTGTTGTCAGATAAAGGGATATACCTAAAGGTCTAAAATACCTATAAAAAACTTTTTTTTTCTGTTCTGGAAAAATCCACAGGATAGACTAAATGACACATCATACAAAAATATGTGCTTATTTGGGAGGTGTTGCAGATGGCTGCTTACAGTCGCTTGCAAAAGTATTCACACCCCTTGAACTTTTCCACATTTAGTCACATTACAACCACAAACATAAATATATTTTAATGGAATCTTAGGTGAAAGACCAACACAAAGTGGTCTTAGGTTATGTCTCTACCAGCTTTGCACATCTAGTGACTCAAATCTTTGCCCATTCTTTGCAAAACAACTGAAGCTCAGTCAGATTAGATGGAGAGCGTTTGCGAACAGCAGCTTTCAGATCTTGACACAGATTATCAAATGGGTTTGGGTCTGGAGTTTGACTGGACCTTGTTGTCCTGCTGGAAGGTAAACGTCTGCCCCAGTCTCTAGTCTTTTGCAAACTCCAACAGGGTTTTTCCACGATGGCCCTGTTTTGACTCCACCCAACTTCCCATTAATTCTGACCATCTTCCCTGTCTCTGCAGAAGAGAAGTGGGGCGCATGATCTTAAAGTTCTCATTATTAGCGATCTGAATGTTTAAAATACATATTTGGATTCCGACATCAGTCATCAATGACCACATTGTATTTGAATGTCCAGCATATGCATCCTGGCTTTTGCCATCTCAAATCTCTCAGCTCAGATCTCTTCTGTTCTCTTTGCCCACACGGTCTGCATTGTAATGTAACCGTACTATCAGAAAAGTCGCTCACACTTACATACTTTGATGTTGTAGCTGTCTGAAAGCATAACACAACTCTTGCCATCAAGAATATGCTTTTTATTTCTAGACACCCTTAACGCACCATGCGCTTGCTGTTCCTTTTTAAATAAAATGTAGTTTGTGTTTTAATGTACTGAGAGAAACATTACTCACATGATTTTAAAGACAAAAACTGTGCTGGTGTTTAGCCTTAACTCTACAACGGTCAGAGTGTAATGTTAAGCCGCAACTTAATGTTTCTAGTTGCTCTCTGCCTTTCTTGCAGTCACAACAGAAACTAGGTGGAGTTTAGATGGAGCACAAGCCTCAGGTAATGTTTTTGCATTTCAACTAAACGGAAGGTGTTATAGTCAGATTTAAAGCTTTCATTACTTATAACTCCCCACAGGAACACGTGTGTACAGCAACAGAAAGCTGACCTATGCGCGCACAGTGACACAGCAGTCACCAAGCGTTTACCTTTGAGGGTAAATGGCCGAGCTGTTTTTTTTTTTTTTATGTAAAGGGATTACAGTTTGCCCTAAAAGTTTCTCAAGTTACAGTTTTCATTCTCTTCTAAATAGTGCAGTTTGATCAGGTTAAAAGCAGCATTGGGTTCAGAGTTCTCCAAAAAGTTACGCCTCTCGCAAACATGTTCACATTTGTAAATATCTGGGCACTACACTTCTAACTAGCGTCACCCAGTCTACTGAATTCTATGTTTTAGCTTCTTTTTTAATTTTTTATTAGTTTGTTACTGTATATATATGACCTAATCTGTGGTCTCAGCTGTAATCAAACCTGGCCATCATCATAGTTTAAGCCATTCCCAGAAATCGGGGAATTTGTTGGGACGTTGGTATCGGTTGACCTGACCTCCATGTTCCTTCCTGTAGCTGCTCAGCTGGGCGCCTTTGATGCCGTGGTGAAGCAGATGCTGGAGGACGTCCAGGAGCGGCTGGTCTACAGGACTCACATTTACATCCAGACTGACATCATAGGTTACAACCCAGCTCCTGGTGATCTGGCCTACCCTGAAAAACTGGAAATGATGGAGGTAGGCTTCGCGTTTGCAAATATGGCTGCTTTTTTATGTCTTAGCATTAGGTGGTATTGCAAGCAAACATCATTTATAAACGCTTTGGTCCATTTTATGTGTTCTTGATTAATAGAGGTGATTTTTAGCATGGAAGCAGCTTTATAAAACTCTGATTTGTAGGTTTAAAGCCTTCCACGGTAGAGCAAAAATTTTTGGCATAACTACGGCAGCCAGAGCACCGTTCTGCTTGTTAGGGAGCTGGCCATGATGAGGGGGAGAGAAAAAAAAAAGCTTTTTAAAACTCTGAAATGAGTTGGGCTGCAAAGCTTTTTTAGATGCTGCTCATCTCTGTGGTATATTGTTGTTGTTTGTGTGCATAATGCATATACCCTGGTAGTGCAAACATATTCCCTGGTAATCTTTAGATACTTTTGCCTTTGTGTGTCTATCATTTTATTTATTTATTTCAAATGCATGTCTTTTTATTTCGGTTTTCAAAGACTTGCAGACTTCTGTAGCCGAGGAAAAGGAAACGAACAACAACTTCTCTTTCTAGTTACTTTTACTTTAAAACTCTCTTAACCCTATTTGAATAGGGAAACCTTTACTCTGGCGGATACGCGCACATTTTATGAAATGTGTTCATTTTGTTTTTTTTAGCAGATAGAACTTGTAGGGATTTGCCAAGTATTACTTTGCTGAGCTTTTAAAGGCGGCTTCTAACTTTACAGAATTGTATGTCGTCGTAGTCCATGTCCTGTTTTGAGCTTATCTCTTCGACAACAGAGAATCGCCCAGAGCTTGAAGGAAGAACAGATGAAGCAGATGTCACAGGAGTCTGCGTTTTCCGACGTGCGACTTGAAGACGCCTGACAGAAGAAGAAACAGTAACGCGGGTGTGTTTTTTTTTTTTTTTTTTTTTTTAGAAGGTTGTGATTTTCGTTTTATTCCATGGATTGCCATAATTCGCCTGATGATGTCCTTTTTGTTTTTTTGCACCGAAACAGGCAACGTGGAACCATCCCGTCTGCAGCCATCCGTCTCTCCTGCGGATCTGCACGGCATGTGGTACCCCACTGTCAGGCGAACCCTGGTTTGTCTGTCCAAGCTCTACAGATGCTTTGATGTGAGACTTCCATCTTTATGGGAAACTAATTTGTAGCGCCGCAAGATATGTAGTGTTTACTTTTAGCTCTTCCTTTTTTATCTGCTTGTTTCCTTACTCCAAGTCTTTGTCTGTTTTTTTTTTCTTCTAGAGAGCAGTATTTCAGGGTTTATCTCAAGAAGCCTTATCTGCCTGCATCCAGTCGCTGCTTAAAGCCTCTGATATCATCCTTAAAAACAAGGTTGGCACTCCGTGTTAAGTTTATTATGTGGCTATAAGTTTTCATACTGATAAAATCAGCTGATCCTTATGTGAAACTGTAAGGTTTGCACACCTGCAATCAAAGACTCACATATGATACATTTAAAAGTAACCTTTTTGTGTAAGTTTATGACCATACTTTGTTGTTTTATTTAAATTATTGTTTTTTTTTTTATTTAATTTTGTTGTTTTTTATATTTTTTACCAGCATTTCTCTTTGGATTTCTTTAAATTCTACTATATTTTAGTTCGTTTTTTTTCATATACTCTATTTTTTTTATTTATTTAAATGTAGTTTATTTCATTTTATTTTAATAATTGACATAGAATGGAGCTCCACAGAGAGTTCAGCTTACCCCATCCTTTATTTATGGTCTTTTCTCACCTCCAAATTTGCTGTCAGTGTCTGGTGCTCAGTGGCATTTCAACCTTCCACTTCAAATTAAAGCAGCAGCTTTAATCTCGGGGGACATGTTCCCAACAAATGTTGTCGATGTCTCTTTTACTTTGCTGGCTGAGCAATACATGACTCCAGCGTCCATATTTGTCACAGTAATATTCATGTTTGAGCGACGGCTAATCAGCAGTTAATGATTAGACCCATTCGCGTATCGTTGCTGATCCCGTGTCTTCGGTCTGGACCGTCAGCAGATGCCCTTTTTCCTGGCAGCCTGCAGTGAGGGGGGGGAGATGTAAACGCTGCGCTTTTCTCTTTTCCGCAGACCCAAATAGACGGGCAACTTTTCCTGATCAAGCACCTGCTGATACTGCGTGAACAGATTGCCCCATTTCACACTGATTTTGCCATCAAGGAAATCTCACTGGATCTGAAAAAAACCCGAGGTAAGCTAATTAAAGGCAGAGGGGGAACATTGGTGTTCAGCTCCATAAAGCCAGTCATTACATTTTCACGCTCATTAAGCAAGTTGTGCCTATCACATGCACCGGTGGCAACAATTAATGTGGAAATTGTAATCCAGCAACATAATGTACATTAACCGATGCCTCTCAGGGCAAAAGTGGCTCCTACTATCGCCCTTCATCTCAGTTACCGGCTTGTTGCATTTTCCAGCACTAGATGGCACTGTAATTCCACACCAACTCAGATTTAATCTCTCATGCTTTGTGTTAAGATGCCGCCTTCAAAATCCTGAACCCCAAGGCTGTTCCTAAATTCTTCCGACTCAATAGTCACAATGCCATACTTGAATTCCTGTTGGAGGTAGAGTATTTTTTTATTTTTTTATGTCTCCCTTCACCTTTCATACTAAACATACTATTCACTTGATGTGCTTTGATAGCACCCCGCCTAAGGGAGCTCCTGCTTGATATTGCTAAACCCTTTTTCTCTATGACCCCCCAGGGAACACCGGAGATAAAAGAGCACTACATTGACTCGAAGAAGGATGTGGACCGACACCTGAAGTTCAGCTGTGAGCAGTTTATCCAGCAGCAGACTCAGATCTTTGTGGGGAACCTTGAGGAGTTTCTCACCAAGGTAACAGTTAGAGCGAAGGCAGACTTAGCCTCAGGCTGAAGCAGCTTATCTCGACCTTCATTTATTTTTTTTCCCAGCTTTTGAATTTATTTCTTTTTTAATCATTTGTTTATGCACTTGCCAAAGAAGGTCTCAGTACTCGAGTAAAAAGCTTGTAAAGAATGTCTGCCCCTATAAAGAATTTCTAAATCGATTAATTGAGGAATGCCGCCCTTTTTCAATATAGATTGTCTGTTTAAATAGCAGTTATCTACGTTTTTTTCCCCCCCTTTTTTTCTTTCATACACGTCGCTCTATTTCAAAACAAATCCAGGTCAGATGAGCTGGCAGGTATGCTTCTTGTCAAGCTGTTTTGTTTTGGGCCGTATTTAGGTTTCAGCTCTGAAAACGATGGCCGTCCAAGGTGGTCCCACGTACAGCCTGTCTCAGCAACCTTGGGCTCAGCCAGGTAAGATTTGTCTCAGGAAAACATCACGCAGCAATTCATCAAAGCCCGTAAAGCAAATGCTAGAGGTTATGCCAATGGTTTTCTTTTTTCAGCCTATACAATGTCTCCCCTCCCCCCTCTCCCCTCTCTTTTCAGCAAAGATCAACGATATAGTGATGGCCACATACCGGGTGATGAAGAGCAAGCTGCCGAGCACTTTACAGAGCATGTCCTTGTACTTGGCCAATAGAGACACAGAGTTCATCCTTTTTAAGCCTGTCCGGGTGGGTTGCAGTAATGCAGAGGGTTGCCATTCTTGTTAAGTCATTATAACAACTAAAATAAGTTTTTTTTTTGTATCTGTTCAGGTGCCACCCTTTCTTACTATCTTTACCATATTTTTACAGTGGAAATTAGATTTTCAGTCAGTTACAATGTTACAATGCTTTTGTCTCTTATTGCAGATGATACTACAGTGGTTAATATTCTCATCATTAACATGACTTTTATTCTATTTTAATTTTGGGGTATTCAATGCATTTAAAATGTACTTTATTTCCCCAAAGATCACTCAAAAACACCCAACGATTAAACAAAAACAGTTTGTTTTTTTTAAGGCTAAAATATTTGCATGAACCCAACTAATATTTTTGGAACTATCCTTTAGTAAGTTAAAGATAAACCACAGACTTTTTGTTGGCCCAGCAATGCCTTGGGTATTTGATCACGCTTCCTATTAAAATTCAACCATGTTTCAGCCTTACTTACACTGGTTGCTTTCAAGGGTCAGCCTCCGCGTTTAACTGAAGTCCGCTGAGGTTGGAGACATCATAGAAGATTGCAGTTTAGGTCAAACCGTTTGAGCGGCATCAGAATCTGCTATTCCTTTCGATCAAAAGATGCACCCCGACACGTTTGATCGGCAGCCGAAGCTCCAAAAAAACGGCGTTGAAGCTCCAAGTTTAGAGGCCAGAGATCCCTCCTTTCTGTGCGCACTTCAGCACAGTTCATCTAAAGTGTTAAAGGCGACAGTTAATTCATGCTAAGTCCTGCTGAGTCCAGTCCAGAAGTGTGAGCTGTGTTTGGAATCATTGCACTACTGGAACATGCAGTTGAGTCCCAGGTTTCAATCACCCGACCCAAAATGTCACACTCTAAAGAAAAAGGAATGGTAAAAGGATAATACAGGCACCATCAAGGTGCAAGGATGTCTTTACATGAAACACCAGCTTCGCTGTTTAAAGTGAACCATGTTTAACATCAACATGAACGGAGAGGATGCCGACCACAAAAGAAGTGCCTGCTCCAAAGTCAGCACCTTTAGGCTTGACTAAAATGACTAAAATGTACAGTTGGCCATATTGACAAACAGTGGTTTGGTTGGCACGGTGATGGCAGCATCATGCTGAGAGCCTGGTTTGCTGCCTTGTGTATTACATGAGCAGGACGAAATAATAAAGACTGATAACGACCTTGGTGTACATGTTTCAACCATTGGACCTAAAATTTCACCACTAGTAGAATGGAAATTGGTTTAATTGATCAGAGACAAGCCAGAAAACGCAAAGGTGCAAACCTGTCAGGAAGTGGAAAATGCTGAAACGCCAGTGACAAAGTCCACAGTAAAATGATTTGGACATCAGAGTGGACTAATTTGGGGCTGCTCTGTACCTGCGCTGACGTTGATACCTTCACGCTTGTCAGACGTGGACAGGTACACTGTTTTCTGCAGAAAGCTTTATGGGCAGACGAGAGAAAGAGCTGTTTGGAGGAGTGGAGGCGACGATGGTGGTGGCAGAATCATGCTGTGGACTTGTTTTTATTCCAGCGTGTAGAATAACGACTGGGGAGAGCCACCTTCATGTTCTTCAAGCTAATCTCTAATCGGCATCTCAATGGTTGTAACTTGGACACAACTGGGTGTTCCAGCAGGAAAAGGATTCTTTTGGTTTTGGATTGGATAAAGCAGGCTAACATTAAGCTTCTGGAACCTCTATGTCTTAAAAAATTATGGATCACGCTTAAGAGTCAGGCCCGTGGCATGAAACCGAGTCATTTAAATGAACGCCACCACATTTGCTAAAAAAAAAGTGGTTTAATATCTAGTTAGTTATACCAGAAGCTTGTTGATCTCTACAGAAACTTTGTTTCTCTACACCTTCCTAAAGGACATTCAGATATCAGTGGGAACGTGTTTATAGTTAAGCTATATAAGTTAACTAATGGTCTCTGAGCAGGTCATGGCTGGTTTACACGGCAGGATCCTTAATCTAATTTTGTTTATTAATTTTTTTATTTTATTTTTTACTTTTTTCTTGCCCCGATCTTCCCCTTCTGAGAGGCGGCGACTGTCGGCGTGCCTCTTAAGATAATCTTAAGAGATATCCCTGCTGTGTGTAGTGTGTTAACGGCGACCGGGGCGCTCGGTGGAACGTCGGGTCTGCTCAGACCTCAAATCGGGGATATTCAACATGTTGGATTGTCGTGTGGTGTCCCCCGAGGACAAACGAGCACGCAGCCTGTTGAATGTGACGTGTAGCCAATATGAAGGCGAGGCGAGGCAAACCCAGAGAAAAAAAAAAACAACTCATCTGCTTAGATTAGTGCAGCAAATGTCTCCACTCCTTTAATTCAATTCAATTTTATTTATATAGCGGCAATTCATGAAACATGTCATCTCGAGGCACTTTACAAAGTCAAATTCAATCATATTATACAGATTGGTCAAAGATTTCCTCTATAAGGGAACCAGTTGATTGCTTCAAAGTCCCGACAAGCAGCATTCACTCCTGGAGAAGCGTAGAGCCACAGGGAGAGTCGTCTGCATTGTCCATGGCTTTGCAGCAATCCCTCATACTGAGCAAGCATGAAGCGACAGTGGAAAGAAAAAACACCCATTAGCGGGAAGGAAAAACCTCCAGCACAACCAGGCTCAGTGTGAACGGTCATCAGTATGAACGGGATAGCTTTAACCTTTTTATGTGTTTTTTTTTTTTTTTCTCCGTTACAATCAGTTCACAAACTATCAGCATTATTCTTTCCCGTCGTCCATATTTATTTACTCTGAACTCACATTTGATCTTGAGAGGATTCGTCTTATCGTTACGTGTGCTGTCTCTGGGGCTCTGAAAATCGACCGACTGTTTAAAGTTCCGCCGTGTAAACCAGCCTTTACAGAAACTCCAGATTAAATATAAACTTGGAATCCCAATTCTGTTTAAAACAACATTTAAGGTTTTTGCCCCCACCGAGCCTCGGAAAAAAGGAGCCGTTTAAATCAATCATTAAGAGCTCACAAATTAACATGACATTAATTATCATGAGTGTTTGCAAACTACTCACTGGTGCTATATATAATTCAGTTACTGTGCAAATGTTGCCGTCGCGTAAACAAAGCTCTTGTAACGTTCGATCTTATTCATGCTCTTGTTTATCCGTTCATTTGTGGAAATTAGCTGCTAAGAGAAGAGGACCATTGCTTAATTTTATTTTATTTTTGGAGAGACGCAGGCAGCAGCTCTTCGCTTGCCGTCTCCTCTCAGGATGACTGTTTTTGTTTTAATGTGGCACGGAGATGGAGCCTCTCGCCAAGAAATTTGTCAGTGTGATTGAACTCTAATAGAGAAATATTTGTGCTGCCTGTGTACTGTTCATCAAGGTGCCAGGTGAGGCTGAATGAGAGAGAAACGAAATTTGCTGGTTGACATGGAAACAGGGATAGTAAGGGGACAGAGGCCAGATGGAAATGTGGTTTAATTTCCCTCCAGCGCTCGGTAACACTCAGTAATAGGATGTGTTTTTTTCTCTTTTTTTTTTTTCCCGCACAGAATAACATCCAGCAGGTATTCCAAAGACTGCACACTTTGCTTCAGGAGGAATACAGTGGAGAAGACCTTCAAATCATTGCATGTCCATCAATGGAGCAGGTACAGCTCTGTGGGATTAGCACGGCCTTTGGGGGCTTTAGATATATATATATATTTTTATTTTTTATTTTTTTTGAATAATGATGCTGCAGCTTCTAAAAGCGCTTCGAGCCAACTTCAGGGAAAGATACATTTAATAAAGTGCATCAGCTCCGGCACAGCGAGCGCTCATCACTTTTCACGGCTTTATTTCAGATTAACCTGCTGCTGTCTGTGAATAAGTAATGCTCGGCGAATCGATGCACCCTCTCGATGGCGACGTGAAGCCGGAGCTTCAGTCATGACCGGGAGGCTGAGTGGGCGGAATGACCAGGGGAGGAAAAAGAAAGAAAAAAAAAAAAAAACAACAAACCCTGCACCTGTGCTACCTGCTGGGACGGGAGTGCTGGATGGATGTTCGGAAAAGAAAATCCAAAAGCCCAAAGATTTTTTTTTTTTTTCTGCTGGAGGTTCGGCTGCGGTTGAACGCCATGAAAAGTGTGACTTTTCAGGTTCAGCTTGTTGGACGGCAATTAAAGGCTCTTAGGGTTGCTCTTCCTCTTAGAGCGGTGGGTTTTTGATCGCTGTTGCATCTCTTAACACAGGATTGTAAGACGGGATGGGGATTTCAAGATAAGGACGTGATGGGTTTACTAAACAGCTGGCTGGAAAATAATGGCCAGTGAGAGGCACTAACAGTCACATGCCCAGTTCCCTTCTTTGGTTTGGAAGGACAATGCTGCAAAAAATATTTGATTTCTTTACTTTACCATGTAAAAGTCTTTATAAAGTGCTCTGCAGAAGTATTAATACCCTTTAAGCCGTTTCACACGTTGACACGTAGCTACCAGAAGCCTTCATGTTTTGTTGTGGAGGTTTTTATGTGATGAACGACCGGCATAAGGAGAGGCACGACTCTGAGGAAATTCTTTAAAACAAGAATTCACAAAGTGTGGCGTGCATCTGTATTCAGGGACAAGGTCAAGAAGTCTGAACCAGGGTTAAGTTATAAAGTAATATTTGTGGACGTCTCACCGAGCACTGTTCCGTTCATCGAGGTAAATATGATGGCACAGCTGCAGACCTACCGAAGCTAAACTGACAAACCAGGAAAGGAGATCAGTAATCACAGAAGGTAGCCCTGGAGGAGCTTCAAAAATCCACCGCTCGGATGGAGAGTCGGTCAACAGGACAACTATTAGTCGTGCGCTCCAGAAAGCTGTCTTTCTTGAAAGAGTTACAAGAAGAAAGTCATACTCAGAAGCTATACAGTGAACCCAGGAAACTTGTTGAAGAAGGTATTCTGTTCAGATGAGACCAAAATCCAACTTTCTGGCCTGCATGCAAAAATATTCTAAACACTCCATCCCCACCCTGAAATGAGGTGGCGGCAGCGTCTCGCTGTGGGAAATCAGAAATCTGCGTTTGTTCAGCATGAACCGAGAATGTCGATGGGAAGATGGATGGAGATAGATGCTAGAGGCATCACCTTCCAGCAGAGCAGCAACCCTAAACATCTAGCCCCAACAATGATTTAGAACAAAGCAGATCCATGTGTTACGGGATCTGTAGCTTTTAAAGACAAAAGGGACTGGTCACAATGCCCTTGGCTTAGCCTGAACTGCTTCGTACAGAAGAGTGGCTAAAAATGTCGGTTTCTAGATGTGCAAATCTGCTAGAGGCATACCATTGCAGACATACCATGAAGGAAAGGCGCGTTTACAAGGTGAGTCTGGGGGTGCTGGATATAGATGCACGCCACTCTAGCCCTGTGATTTTTTTTTCCTTCCATTTAACAATTGAACAGAACTGCATTGATGTGTTTAAAACTCAGTTTAATGTATTGGGGTTTGTGGCGGTAAGGTGACAAAACGTGAAGAAGGTGAAGGGGTATCAGTCCTTTCTGTAAGGCAACACTTAGTCTCTGTCTGTGTAGCTAAATGATGACCTGAGCGACGGGTGAAGCAGGTCTGACCGGTTTCCTTCTCTAATCAAAGCAAAGGCGGCTGTTTTTCCATGAACCTTCTCACCCAAAAAGTCCATGTGAATGTTTCTGTTGTTCTGTTGCACATTTGTAAAAAAAAAAACAAAAAAAAGAGAGAGAGAGAGAAACTTGCTTTTTTGATACTTTCCTTCTTTTCTAACTTGATTTGTTCAGCATTTACTCTAGCACAAGATAAGACTGCTTTTGAACATGAAGAATGGATGTGTCATCGGTGTACTCGTTGCTTTGGTTTGTCCCATGTAAAATGATTTGTAGAGGTCTTCTATTTATGGACATTCTTATTAAAAAGAAAAAAAAGAGGTTATTAATGTTACTTGGCTTTATTTCTAAAAAGCACTTAGTCGCTAAATTCAAATTCAAGGTGCGCCGCAGCTCGAGTCGCTTCACACAAATTAGAAAATCCTATTGAAGGACATTGTCCGCTTTGGGGGGTCTTCTTGGCAGCGGATTGCCGTTTCACTGGCAGCTGCTGCCTTTCCATCTGCAGGATGAGGCTTTGCTGGAGCTTGACCTTCGGTGGACTGGCGCTCCTTTGATAGGTGACGAGGGACTGGATGTTCTGGAGCAGGGCCTTGATCTCTGCGCTCTTCTGCTTCAGATAAGTCTGAAGCGAGTCAGCCCCTGGCGCTGTTAGGTTTCTGCTTTGATTTGCCTGCAAAAAAGCCAAAAAAAAAAAAGGGGGGGGGGAATGCAAAAGCAGAGGGGGTGATTAAGGTCTGAAATTGGGGCCATTCTACAAGACGCAGTGACTTACTTTCTGTTGAGCCTCTTTGTTGAGCTTTACGGTGTGTTTATGGGAGGCGAAAAGGATGCAGATATCCTCCTGGGATTTGATGTGGACGTTAATGTGAGGGCTTAGGGCGAGGCTGAGTGGCTGGCAGGGTGGAGCACGAATATGATGCTTATTCTCCTGCCAGCTCCAGTGTTTCTTCACATCTCCTGTCTCGCTGAAGGATATGCCTCCCCTTGAAGTAAGATTAACCCTATTAAACGTAAAAAGGGAGTCATTTAAAAAAAAAAAAACCTTACTGACTCATGGAAGTTGATTTATTTATTTTTTCTGCAAATATAATAAAAATATCTTACCAAATGCTGCCGTTCACGTAACAAGTCAGTTCTCTGCTGGTGAAAACCCCCTGAACGCGTGGGTCGTCCTTTTTGTCCTCCAGCACCACCACACAGGAGCAGTCGGGCAATTGTGCCGCCGCCACAAGTATCGCGAGCCTTCCAGATGGATAGCTTTCCAGCCTTGATTAAGGAGATCAAGATCTAGCCGTGTGAAAGCAGTAGTTTATCATCAGGCTTCACGTCAAAGGATACCGCACCTGCCCGGTTCCGTCTGGAAAGATCACAGTGAACGTGCTGCCGTCGTCGTAGCGCTTGACAAGCGGGATGCTCCCCTGTGGGTGCAAGGACAGAACTCTGGCTCAGTCTTGGGTTTGTCTATATTCTATATGCAGATGTGTAAAAAGCCATAGAATGAATGAATTTTTAATTGCAGTTGTGCAGCATAAAGCCAGAAAATTTAGAGAAATCTTATCTCTCAGTACATTCATTGTTTTATAAAAGCCATGTTAAATGTTAGGCATTTACAATCCCCTAACAGTTGTTAGTACAAATGTTTGTCCCCCTAACAATCCTTATAAGATGCCTGTAAATAACAATCAGAATTTCACAGAGTTTCTCATAATCCATGAACTAGTTTCCTTGGGGGCGTAAATATAACACAGGAACCGAGAAGCAATATTTTCCTCAAAAGAGAACGCAAGGCAAGTAGGATGGGAAGGCAGGTAAAAAAAAATAAAAAAATCTGGCTAAATAATTAGTTTTGATTTCAATAAATTAGAAGATTATGGAAAAGTTCAAAATCAATTTTAGTAATTCAGTTTGAAAAGCAAAGTTCATATGGATTTATCACACATTCATGACAGAATAGTTTATTCATCCAGCTGGTATTTTTGATGATTATGTATAAATTCACAGTTTATACAAAAAACTTCCTATGAACAATGAAATTAATTTTCATGAAGCATTCAGAAGTGAATGATGCTTGTCAGGACTTTGACGCAATCAACTGGTTCCCTTATATAGATTGATTGATTTTTGATTTTGTAAAGTGCCTTGAGATGACCTGTTTCATGAATTGGGGCTATATAAATAAAATTTAATTGAAATTAGGAATGTTAGCTTATGAAGGACACAATCATGAAGAAGACTGCTAATTTGACAGCTGTCCAGCTGAAAGTCACTAAAATCCTTAATAAGGACAGTAAAGCAAAAACCGATAATTGCTTCAGAACGTCGGGGGTGTATTGCCACAAGGTTTGAGCTGTGGTTGGAGTCGAGGCTTCAAAAGCAACCATCCCCACTGTTAAGCGTGGTGGAGGATCGGTGGTGCTGTGGGCCTGCTTCCAGGGCCTTCAGAACCTTGTTGAAGTATGTTAAGCGGACGTTTAAAATATAATCTGGTGGGCTCTACCAGAAGACCAAAATTGGGATCGTAATGATCCAACACATGGAACCCCCAAAGGGGAGCTGAAGGCAAAGCATGAATTAGCGAGGACACGGTTCTTAATGATCTAGAAAAATGTGCAGAGAGAAGGGGTCAAAATCTTCACGTTACAACCCAGAGAAATTGTGTAGAAAACTAATTTCTGTTTCTATGGCAAAAGGTACTTTTACACAAAATATAAACCGGGGGTGCCAATATTTGTGGCACTTTTTGTTAAAAATATATTTTTTTTTCTTAACAGAATAATGTTGAATTTTTAAGTTGTTTTTATGTGTGTGTGTGAGATTATGCAATAGCTATGACTGACACATTTATCCAAAGGCTTTTTACACATTTAACAATTTGTACAATGACGGTGTGACAGCACCTTAGGTTTCTCTCTCCACAGTTTGAAAGAGAAGACGCTGTCGCAGTTTATTTCTATTTCAGGGAGCAAAGCCTCTTCCTTGGTGGCCAAAGCATCACCCAAAGGTAGATTAGGTGAGGTGGCATAATCTTGTTTGCGTCCTGTAATGTTGTTAAAGATGTCACAACACGGATGAATTAAAGGCAAGGATGGAAAACCCTTTAATCTGCTTGCAATATGGTCCACAGTGTGTGCAACCTGCTCCAGGGGTCCCATTGTGTGAATCCTCTCTTGACCTCAGCTCGCTCTGCCTGAGGTGAGCCACAGAAAATTGGAATTTAGATACCGACTGGTGTTGAGATTTAATTGAAAAACACGTTTAATCATAGAAGTCGGTAACAGACGAGCAATACTGACCTTTGATCTTCCTTCTTGACTGGCTCTGTATCAGTCGCATGTGTAGTGACTGGTCCACCTTGAGACAAAGCCTCTGAAAAGGTTTCCTTTGCATTTTTGCTGGAGAAAGACTGAGGGGAAAAAAATAAAAATAAAATGCAGATATTGTAAGTGCTGTTTTCATTCAAACTTGCAGAGGCATTGGCCGGTTAGGACCTCCTTCTGGTCTGGTTGGACAACAGGAACTAATGTTTAGGTCACGTTTAGGACAGGTTTTAACATGAACCAGCAAACCTTGAAAATTTGCTGTTAAGCTAACAGTCATAATTGTAAACTAATATCTGCTACTTGAGCCATGTTGGAAGCATATTTTCTGCACAACATAACTGTTTTTGAATAGACCGATGAGTTAAAAACCCTATTTTTGTGATGTCAAATCTGGGGAGGACGTAATGCCCATGTAGAGCGTTTTTCCAGATAGTTGCAAATTGGAAAACCAGTGAGATGTACAAGTTGCTGTGCGGCTAACTGCTAGTAGCACCAAAGTGTGTCGATGCCACACTCACTCCACAATATGCATTTAAACATACAACAGCAGCGCATGTACTGTGTGTCATGTTTCAGATGTGTGGCCGCCATATTGGATATTCAGGGCTGCTGGTTGAACTCGTTTTCCGGGCTGTAGGTTAGACTTCAACACTTGTTCCCCTCGGAGCACAAAAAGAGCGTGCCCCTGAACGTCTGAATACTTGTGCATTAAAAGTCCTTCATGACCTCCTGGTTAACGGCAGTGGCAACTGGTGATCAGAAATTGGAGTTAGGAGGCGCACATAGAGATTGGAGATTACAGCAACGCAGTAAACGACTTAAAAATAAATCCATTAACGGTCATTTGCCTGCTGCCGGATTTTTAAGTCTAGTAGGTCTGGTCTAAATTCCTTTATCTGCTTTTTCCTCCTGCAAAAGCCTTGTGAAATTATTATTTCGTAAAAAAATTACAATTTTATTTCGCTGCCATTTTTTTCCTATCCTGTTGTTGTTGCTGTCTGACTGCCCTTTGCATTCAAATGTATGAGTGACACTTCCACTAGCGAAGCTAATTAGCTGCCAGGGGTAGGACTTCACGTATCATGAATTAATGCGATTGGATGGAGAATGACACAAAAAGCGCTGCCGTGATTTTATTGACTTTTTATTTTGTAATTTATGTTTACTGCCTACCGCCCCCTTCAAAATCTACAATCATCAAAATCTACAATTTTGATGGGGGCGGCACCCGAGCGCCCCCTACTGACAAGCTTGACGCCACTAACAGGCTAAACGTGCTGGTCATGTTTCATTTTGAATGTTGAATAAAATCTATGAACATTTTAAATCCGTTTGTATTCTAATGTGACAATACTTTTGTTTTGTTGCTGATTAAGCTTCATGCTTTGGTAACAGCTTCAGTTAGCACGTTCCAAACTTTCGGACGTGTGCGCCAAAGTTAAAAGTATTCACGGCTGACAATGAATGAAATTTAACTTTGAGTAAAAAAAACTGAATAATTTTAACATGATTTTTTTTTCTTGCTTAACCATAGATTAATTATGGAGTGTTGTAATAAAACAAAAAAGTAGCCAGTTGTTTGCAGAAATGGGACCTGTACATGTTTGGCTGATTTGCAACTTCAAAAGGGTCTCACACATTTGCCTTATTAACAGAATTCCCCAAGTCAGACCCAAAGGTCAAGTATTTTGTAATTATGGTCAAAGTCTTGTCTTTAAAAAAAAGTCTCTGTGAGAGCTTATTTTTGCTTTCTTAGAGTCAGAGCCATGTTAATTTTAAGATGCATCTAGTTAGTTTGATTAAATTCATACCCAAAAATCCAGTCCATGAAGGAGACCTGTTCTGATTGCAGTTATATGTGTAGCTGTGTTTTAATTTATTCTGGTCCGTATTTATTACTCGTCCTGGAATACCTGAACTCTGGAGATCTAAATGTGCCAACTCATGAATAAAATACAGTATAAATTCTCAAATAGCCGTCTGAGTTCTGGACTGTGAGGCTGTTCCTGGGCTCAGTTTGACCTAAATACTAAAACTAGGCTCATTGACAATCTCAGCAGTGATAATGAAAGGCTTTTTTTTTTTTTCTTTTACCTTACACCCCATTTCAGCTTAAAGTGGAGCTGACGGTGAAAGGAATGTCGTTAATTTAGCCCATATTTGGGCCTAAAATAGACTGTGAAACAAAAACGTATGCAGTATGGAGCCAGCATCTGTCCTTTCTAACTATAAACGTGCAGGTAATTTAATTTAAAGTCCACATTTCACCTTTGTGAAGGTGATATTGGAGGAAATGGAAGAGATCTTTAAAGTCTGTCTGGTCCATCCTCTGCTGACTTTTTGAAACATTTCAGGATGGAGCAAGTAATTGACTAACTGACATTCCCCTCCCCTGGAGCTGTGGTGCAAAATGTTAAGAGGTTCGAAAGAGCAGGTCTGGGGATTTTAGAGATTCTACTCATTCCTTGTTGAAAAGCCTTGCAATAACATATATTCTGGTGCATATTTTTTATTGATTTAGTGAATCCTAAGCCGGTGTCTGTCTGGAAAGAATTTCACCAAGGGTAACGACAATAAAAAGATTCTTGATTCTTAATTTCATCTATCTATTTGAATGGGTAAAAAAATACAGTTAGGTGTTTTTGTTTTAAAACTCAATTCAACCCTAAGCTGCTCCTGTTTAATTTTTCCCCCTTTAACGTGAGTGTCCCTCCCTATTGACTGTGGACTGATTTGCACCTTCATTCTCACCTCTTTTGGGTCGACACGGCTGGCTGTAGGACCGCTGGTCACTGGAGGTTTCTTTAGCGGCTGGCTTCTCTTTGGGCAAATGTTCAACGCAGCGTGCAGCGAATGCGCTGATCCGCTTGAAGCTGGAATCTAAAAACATCAAATATCCTCACGTTCGTTTTCAACTCGCTGAGTATTAATACCCTTTATTTTGCTTTTGACATTATATCACATTTGGCGCCAAACTTTAGTTTGTTCTACTGGAATTTTATGTGACAGAACGATAAAAGTTGCACATGATCTAGACGTGATTTAACTTTTTTTTTTTTTTTTTTTTTTCACAAATTAAAATCTAAAATATGTTGCATATGGATTCAGTCCCTCCAGGTCAAAACTTTGCTGTACTACCTTTCTCGGCCATGGGGGCATGTCTATTAGCTGGTAGACTAAATTTTTTTGTCCATTTTTGTGTACAAAATCGCTCCAGCTTAGTCACTATACAGCCCTTTCTAAGTATTGCCCCAGATTATCTATTGGATTTAGATCTGGAGTTTGACTGGTACCTCCTAGCACATTGAACCTGGTCTTTAATGTGGGGGTTGTGAACCCTAGAGGGATCGCAGAGGTACTGCTGGGATGTGGGGTGTGGGGGTCTCTGTCCTGGCCCTCCACCCCCAGGCTTGTTTCCCTACTCTGTTATTTATGGTTACTGTATTTTTCAGACCATAAGGCACACCGTAGTATCAGGCACACAGGGAATTAACGTGCCGTTGTGCGTCTTTGTTCACATACTGTATGAGGCGCATCATCGATTTTAGAAGAGTTAAGGATTTTAAGTGTGCCTTATAGTCCGAGAAATACGGTACATGAAAAATAGGATAACTGGTGACAGATAATGAATAGCATATTCTTTTTAATTCACATTTTAAGTTATTTGTATAATTAAATGTATATTTAGTCTGTTTTTTTACAATATTAATTTTTAGCCAAAGTCATGAATTCTACATTTCTTTTTTTTTTTCTTCCAGAAGTGTGAACGTCTCACTTTCTTTTTGTATAAATGTAAGAGCTGATAAAGATGTAGACTTTAGTTGCTTACGCTCAGTCCTCATGTAAAGGAAGGAGCTACATCCCCTGCATCAGGCATGAGGAATATTATGTTCTGACCCAAAGTCTGACTGATGATGGCTGATTCTTGCTCTTTTATCTCTCCCTTCCTTCATTTTGTAGCAGTGGTATCAAAATGTCAATTTTATGATCTTTCCCATCGTGTTTGCCTCAACACATGCCGCTCTATCATGCAAATCATATCGATTTTTGAAGATTTAAGGATTTTAAGTGTGCCTTATAGTCCGAGAAATACGGTACATGAAAAATAGGATAACTGGTGACAGATAATGAATAGCATATTCTTTTTATTCACATTTTAAGTTAATTGTTTAATTAAATGTATATTTAGTCTTTTTTTTTTTTTTTTTACAATATTAATTTTTAGCCAGTCATGAATTCTACATTTCTTTTTTGTCCAGAAGTGTGAACGTCTCACTTTGTTTTTGTATAAATGTAAGAGCTGATAAAGATGTAGACTTTAGTTGCTTACGCTCAGTCCTCATGTAAAGGAAGGAGCTGCATCCCCTGCATCAGGCATGAGGAATATTATGTTCTGACCCAAAGTCTGACTGATGATGGCTGATTCTTGCTCTTTTATTTCTCCCTTCCTTCATTTCGTGGCAGTGGTACCAAAATGTCAATTTTATGATCTTTTCCATCGTGTTTGCCTCAACACATGCCGCTCTATCATGCAAATCATCACCGAATGTTATTTGAATCTGTTGACTCCACTTTTCATTCGGTGGCAGTGCTTTTCGCAGATTTGTAATGGAGAGTGAGAAGCTGCTCCACAAGCTCATTGTATCCCGATGCTTCACCATCAGCATGACAAAGAACTTCTAGTGTTCACCTTTTTCTCTCCAGACAAATAATTTTCCAGAAGCTGTCTTACTCGCAGATATCTTTTCAGCTCTGCCCACAAATCTTCTATTGGATTAAAATCCTAAACCCACTTTTTAACCTGGTTTGGCATATTCTTGGGGTCTGTGTTCAATTGTTGGTGCCCAGGCTTTAGCTTTGGAGATGGTGTGACTCTTTACTAATGAGGCTAATTCTGAAGGCAGCATCGATTGGACTTAATTTTACTTAGGGGTGTTAGTGTTAAAAGGGCCAAAATCAAATGCAAGACACAATTTTTGAAGGTTGCTGACCCATGGTTCATGTTCCTACAACTTAACAATTTTGCACAACTTGGTTTATGACATGAATACGCAATAAAATAAGAATAAGTTTTTGATTGTAATATCCCAAAATGAGGTAAAATTAAAGGGTATAAATACTTTTGCAAGGCAGCGTGTTACTATGTAATTGTAAATCGGGTATTAAAAATCTAATTCAGCGTCTTCCAGTTCTTTTGTTGAAGAATAAGTGATGAAAGGCATAATTTGTCACAAAACAAATCTGAATTAATTGCCTGTTCCGTAAATGGATTCATATTTCAACCAGAAGAGAAAAATGAGGAGTTTATGAGTGACATTTTCTTCTATACCTTGTCAAGATTAGTTAAGGTCTCTTCTGTTCCTTCTTGGCAGGCTGTAGGAGCGTGGGGAGTTTCCTTGCTGTGCAAATCCAACATTTCATTATCTGGGGATATCTTCAGCTCAGGCTCCATGTTTTTAAGAACCCTCTGAAGTGAAAGGGAAAAAAAAAACAAAGACTCTTCATAATTTATTAAATTCTTTGAGGTCTTTAACTCGAGCTTCATGAATAAATCAGAACTGCGGAACTCCTTGTCTCTGGATACCATGTCATATCAGCTTTCAAAACATAGAACTTACAATGTGACAAGGCTGTGAAAACTCAAGTTCAGTTTCACTTTGGCAAAAGGAAGAAATGTCTCTAAAACACACGCAAACATTTCAGATATGGTAATTATGGCACAGGTTTTCCCCCCTTCTTTTCTATAGGCTCTCTACAAAGTTTTCTTCACTCGTTGGCTTAATGAGAGTCCGTGTCAGAGAAACCGTCTCCTGCTCAGGATGTCCAAGCAAATCTTTGACTCTGTCAGAGACATTTGCAGGGAGGCATATTTTACAAATCAGAATACCTCATTGTCGGCTCGCTGCTCCGAACTGTCATCACAACGTGGCTCTCCAGTCATTGTCTCAGTGGTCAAACTCCTCTGAAGTGGAGCATTTGGGGTTTTAAATGCTGCAGATAGAAAAGAATACTAATCATCTATTAAAATAAAGAAAAAAAAGTTATGTCCATTTGCTGGATGAGATTTATAAAACAAAGATTTCAAGAAAAGGTCACCTTCACAGTGCTCATCATCGTGTCTCCAGTCCGTCTGTGTGCCAACGCTGAATCTGGTGACAAGCCTCCCCTCAA
This sequence comes from Fundulus heteroclitus, assembly GCF_011125445.2. Classification (NCBI taxonomy): domain Eukaryota; kingdom Metazoa; phylum Chordata; class Actinopteri; order Cyprinodontiformes; family Fundulidae; genus Fundulus; species Fundulus heteroclitus. The sequence continues at coordinate 41,550 of NW_023396580.1, forward strand.
ATGTTTGGATTGTGAGAATCTCTGATGAGCTTTCCCTGGAACCAGTTCTTCAGCATCTCATTTATAAGTCCAAAACTGCTTGTAGCAGAACTCAAGCACCCATCCAACATAAAGCTGTGCAGTATGAGTTGCTTTCTCCGTTCAATTAAATTAAGGTGATTTGTTTAATAGTGAGAATGTATCTGTGTGCAATACTTAAGATTGAAGACAGGTATTTATTTAAATTGTATAAAAAGACATGCAACCTTTTTCAAATCAGACCAAATATTTCCCATTTTGGGTCTCTTAGTCTATTATTAATTTAATGAGCACCATAATATTTAGATATTTTCTTTCCTCAAGTATAGATGTTTATATACGCTGAGATTACTAAGCTTTCCAACTGCTTGCAAAAGGTCTGACGATGATGTCATGGCTTTGTAAGCTTCTTGTGGGTTAATTGGCCACATTTGAGTTAATTGGAGCACAAACCTGTGTAAGTATTTTTAAGGCAATCATGGGTATCAGGCAAGATGTCAGGAAAAGAGCTGTGGACTATTGCAATTTTGGTTCATCTTTGGGTGAAATTTCCAGATGCCTGAGGGTACCATAGTCATCTGATCAAACAATTATATGCCAGCATAAAGACTATGAGGATGTCTGACCATTTTACCATTCAGGATGGAGATAGTTCCTGTGTCTAAGAGATGAACGTATCCGTATGAAACCCAGAACAAAAGCAAAAGACTTTAAGATGCTGACCGAAGCTGGTGAGACAGTGTCGTTATACACAATAATACAAGTCTTGTTTTAGAAGCCATGAAAGAAGCCATTACTCCAAAAGCATCATAGAAGAGCCAGATTGCAGTTTACAAATGTTCTTAAGCCATAATGATCACTATTACTACTGGAGGGGACGTTTTCAAGCCTCAGATGTACAGTGGTTGTCAGTGTCTGTGTGTGTGTGTGTGTGTTATGCTTGCAGGTGCTGCACTTAACAAAAACAGAGGCCATCACAAGGGAATCAAAGCTTGGGTACAAATCGGTCAGATGACAGAGACCGTAAGAATCCCACTAAATAACTTATAAAGCAGCTTACGTTGAAAAATGTCAGTGTTTTTGAAGAATACATCTCAAAGTCCGCATCTTAATCTTATAGAAAGTTTTTGGGCAGAGCTGAAAGAGTGTGAGCAAGGAATCCTTACACATCGGACTCCATTACACCAGTTCTGTCAAGAGGAATGGGCCAAAATTCAGATAAACTATTGTGGAAAGCTTGTAGTTACCCAACATATTTGAACACATACTGCTCAAACGGGAAGTCTCCTGAATAATATGAAAACGTATGTAAACGTTTAAATTTGAAAAGGGTTTTAATAACTCTCTGGCTATTAGCAAATATTTTAGTGATCCTAAATGACGCAAAACAGAAAATGTTTATTGTTATTTAATACGAGAAAGTGAGGAAAATACGGTTATGTGTCCTTTTCGTCTATGTAAATGTTTTAATTACATATACAGTATATCATAGATAACATTTCACACAATCCTTGCTTCATTGCAAAGTAAATCAATTTAAGCTAAGCCTCATTATATGTGAACTGACCTTCCTGAGTTTAGCTGCATAGTGTCTCCTGTGCATCAAGATTTGGGTCACTTCTCTCCAGACGTCTGTTTGTTTACAGGTCCAGGATTTGTTTTTGTCTCCATCTCAGTTGCTTTGCCTGGCGAGTCGGGTGTTTGCATCATTTCTCTGATAGTCTTGACTCATTGTCAAGCAGGGGTGAGCAGAGAAACCACAAAAAGTTGCATCAGGCACAATGTGGTCAAATAAAAACAGCCTGTTTTGCCCTCCAGTGTAACTTAGCAACCAGAGAACAAGAAAGGAGCAGACACAAAGAAAAATACACAAAGAGATTCCTTAAAATCTTCTTTTACTTGAAATCTCATCATCCTGTCCTGGTTTACATTTGCACCAGTGCTGTATTGAAGCTTAATGTAGGTGTATAGACATGTAGAATAAAATGGTTTTCGGTTCTTTGAAGGTTTTATTTTCTTTACTCGTTATGTTCTGGTCGGGTTTACAATTGAAAGAAAGATTCTTAGGTTTCTGCCATCGGTAGTGTAGCACTAATCTGTTTTCTCACATTTCCCTTATGTGTATTAAAAGTCTCTAAAGAGGACTGTACCAACTTGAAACCTGCTGTTATTTTAAACCAATTATTTGGTTTATAATAAAAACATTGATTTGTGAAATATTTTTACTGCTGTTACAAAATAATATAAATCAGGAATATATCATGTTATAATATATCAAGTTCTTATTATTTAACATCCAAAACACTAATTAGGGCTTGAGTCTACTCTAAAAATAAATAAAATGACATGTTGGGAAGCTCTCACACACACACACACACACACACATAATAAATATATATATATATATATATATATATATATATATATATATATATATATATATATATATATATATATAGATAGATAGATAGATAGATAGATAGATAGATAGATAGATAGATATACATATCTATATCAAATTTAGAGTTTTTGTTTTTAAAAAAATGAGTGGCAATTCAACTCGCTGGAATTTTTTTGTTTAGCATAATAAAAACCTAAAATTGCATGCAAAGTAAAATGAATAGTAGAGAACATACTCCACTGTTCAGATTGGGCAGGCAAAGTATGTTTTATCATGTGATGTCACTGCCGATATTTGGTATTTGTGAGGCGTTTCATCACCTGGCTCAAAGTGCAATAAAGTAAGACACATATTTTATGGTAACTTATTTTTTCCCAACCTCACAAATATTAAATGTGTTTAGTTTTCATATGTTTGCTTGTTTGTTTTGTGGTGGAGAAAATATGTGGGACAATACCTTTCAAGTGCTGCCTATAGAAGAAAACAGAACCCCCTCGTATTCGCAGAATCCCAAAACTAGTGTTCTTTCTTTTTGATTTTGAGTTTAATGTTTTAGACATGAAACGATATAAAAAAAATAACTAAGTGGAAATCCTACTAATCTGTTTTGACTAGTAAAAACAAAAACTTGCTGGTATTTCGGATTAATATTTTTTAATTAACAACAAACATCAAATTAACACTTTTATTTCGTTTTTTAAAATATCTGATTTGGACTTCCAATTTTTAAAACATGCACAGACCCTAACCTTTGTAACTGTTTCTTTAAAGTATTGGTAGATAACTTTTACAAGCAGCTTCACTGTCCTTATGAGCTATAACAGCTTAAAATATGCAGCCTCGGGTTTTGCAGCATGTAAAAAGTTGTTGAATTGGAGACTTCAAATCCAATGCTAACTTCAGTGTTGAATTTGCCTCCTGAAATCAACGAGCGTTGACCAGATGAATTATTGTTTAGCAGGATTTCCTCTGTCGCAAGGACGAATAGAACACTGGCCAGGGCAAAAAATATTAATTATTAATTGGTTTAACAAAAGCTTATAACTTTGAATGCTTCAGATCAGACCCATCTTTGTGGGTATATTGTCGCTTCTAAGTTTCACAACAACCAAAAGTCACATTGTTTATACCTATCAATTAACTTGGCTCGTTAAATGTAAACAGAATTAGAGTCTGCCTTTTTTGCTGAAAGTTAGTGGTAATTTCCATCCTCTACTTTCTGAGACTTGCGAAAACAGAGATTATATGTATCGCTATTTTGAATCAAAGAAAAATCACCCTTGCTTTTCACAGTTTGGATTTTTATCATGTACGCCATTCTTCCATTTTGTAACATTATTGTCTTATCTATGTGTCATTTTCTTAATGGTAGTAGCTGAACAGAAAGTTAGATAAAATTGTGAAAGATTTTGACAACCCCCTTTTTATCAGCAAAGACATTTTCGTCCACACAACTGTTGCTCACAATATTTTCTCTTTTCCAGACCTTTTCCAGTTTCAGAAGATGTCAGGCATTATTTTTAAAACAAGAAAACTTTGAAAGATTGTAAGAGGTTAGTTTTCCAATGCACAGGCCAGACTGAACATTGAAGAAAATGGTTTTATATTTTTTAACAGCAATTCAAATAATGCACTTAAGTTTTCAGAAGATTTTTCACTTTAGGTTCATCTTTGTTTAATAAATCATGACGTGGTTTGTGGGTTTTGTACACTTGAGGATTTTTTTTACATGCAAACCCTTGAACTGATCGAAGCTGTCTTTTTTTTTTTTTTTTTTGACCATTACTGCATATGCTCACCATCAGTATTTGCGTGAACTGAATTATTTAAAGGTTCTGGGAAGAACTCTAATTAGCAATCTTTTGGTGGATCACGTAAAAGATTAATTTGCAAAACCAGTTATGTTCTGTCAAACTGGTCCTACGTCGACTGAATGAGATATCACTAGTGTTTTACCTTTTTCATCTTAAATTGCTGTTTAATTAAAGGATAAAGGGCCTTTTTTTAAATCAAGTACTTTTAAATCAAGCATCTTATTTCTTGTAAAGTCATAAAATTTACAATTCATATGTGTTTTTAGTGGTTTCCTTTTAAATGAGTTATTCACACATAACCTAGACAATATAAATAATGTATAAATCAAAATCACACTACAATTGGTTTAAGGCTGATCTTTTAAAATCTTAATTCATCAGCATCAATTTGCAGGAATCTTTAGTAACAATATAATCACTAATTGAGACAGAAAACTGAGAGCTACACCACAGCATCAATTACATGATGTTAATAACACATCTTATTTATCAAAAGAATCATATCTAGTTTTAATTTAACTCAGATGAAAAACATAGACATTGCTCATTATTGGAATGTCTTCTTAAAAGCAGGATAACAGTGAAATACTAATAGAGAAAAGGACATTAAACATGTGAGTTATCACGCAGAGAAAATGAAAAATAACTATTCATGGTCATGTCTGCAATGATTTCTTTAGTGGTAAAATGGCAACAGATTGAAGGCTAACCACCATTGAACATCCTTTCTTCATTCAAAGCTTTTTACAGTTCTCTAATGTATGGATATTAACATGTTCAGTTTGTGTCTTATATTGTTTTATTCTCTAAATTAATTTGAAATTTGCTTCAGAAACTGAACAGCACGGTGTAAAAATGAATCCACCGGACTGCAGTTGAGAGCTGCTTGCATTATAAGTCTTTATATTGTCAGTTGGTGCAACCATATGCAAGCATGGCAGATGTAAATGCACATAGCAGATGTAAATGCACATAATTTTATGTCAGAAAACCAATGATGTCTGCAATACTTTGATGCTTGTCAATTGTGGGAGTCCATAGACAGCTTGTCTGCAGTTTTCCTTGTGTCTAGAAGTGGTATAAATGAATTGTATTCAAGGAAATGACAGCTGACATATGTAGCAGTTTCACTCAACAAAAATAAATAAGCAAAATTTAAAGCAACAGCAAATAACACTTTATTATTTTAAAGGGGATATATTGTGCTTCCTTTTAAATATTTAGAATAGGTCTATGAGCTATACAAAACATGTCCATTAAATCTTTAGCACAAAATTATTCTCAGATCATAAGATTTCACCTTTATAGTTTCACCTATTTTGAGCTTCTTTCAGAATGAACTGCTTTTAGGGCTCTGTCAATTTTATGCAAATAAGCGGTAGCTGACTTCGACCCCCAACTCAATGTTTATACTCGCACTTTATAGATGTGGAAACCCTGAGTCAGACCCAGAAGCTGAGGAAGTGAAGCCTCCTGCAAATCCAGCAAAGATACAGCAACAGTTTTTGAATGATAAGCTGCCTATTACTACAGGGAAGAGCTGGGTTGGAAGCCATCTTTCTGCAGTGTCAAACTAGCCTGTTTTATCTTCTCAATTGCCTAGACATTCATGTCTGTTAAATATCTGTTGCAATGAATGATTCGGATGAATGATTCGGATGCCTTGCTGTCAGAGATGGAGACACAAATGGCTTGAAAAATAGATGGTGCTAAACAGAAAGGGAATGGACTGTACCGAGACAAGTTAGACCCTGTTCCAAAGTTTTGCTAATTTAAGAAAGTCTCTAGAATCAGTGGGATTGCTTCATATGAGCATGATAACTGGACAAAGAATTTACATGACCTGCTGCTGCCATCCACCGTCATTCTCCGACGCTGAGCTTGTTTCCTATATCGTCATTGAGTTAGCTTTTATGCCAGCGATTAATTCAGAAATGTTACATCTTTAAAGGCTCATGGACAAAGCAACTTTGGGTGGGTCCAGGATCTCCAATTTTTTTCTTCTTTAATGGAAAACTCATCTATATATATATATATATATATATATATATATATATATATATATATATATATATATATATATATAACATATATACATATAACACACCTTCACCTCTCAGTGCTCCTCCTCTGCTCTGTTGTCTGCTGCATAAATTTGTTTAAAATAATTTGAATTATGGATTCCACTCTGCATTTATGTTGGACATATTTTGGGGCTTAACGATTAATTTACTTATCAAACAGGGAATTTTCCCAAATGGTCTCCTTTGTTTACTATCCTCAGCTGGCTAGGCCAGCTGCCTGTTAAATCTCTGCATAAAACATAAGCTTTGAGACACACACATGCCCATTATTACTTTTAAAATTGCTTTGAATAAAATTTTATATCACAGATAAAATCAAAGGAATGAGGACGACTTAAGATGTAGCCTAAATGAATCTCCTATGCTTGGTGGAAATAGAGGGCCTCCTTTACTTCTACTCTGTTTACTATCCTCGACTGGCTAGCACTAGCAGCCTGCTAAAAACTCAGTGTAAGACACCACAACAAGCTTTGATTCAAACTAACCAGTCTGAAAATGCCGTGAACACACACTCATATATTGGGATAAAGCGCTAAAAGGGAGGTTTGGTTGTCTCATTGCTGCAATCCAGGGTCCATTCAGAGTCTCTTTGGTAGTTCAGAGATCCGAGCTCCTTGGCTTTATTACCACTTTTAAAAAACGAAAACTCTTTTTCCCAAAGCGATTGTGTAAAATGAGTGTGACAGTTAATAACACAGCACATTTGCACCATGTTTCTGACTTAAAAAAAAAAAAGGAACAGGGAACGCAGACAGTGTTGTGAATGAAGGCAGTGTAAACAAATGTAACCCTGTTTCCAGATGCCCCGGTATCCCACAATGCAGTGCTGTTGTTGCGTCACCCTTTCAAACCCTTCGGGATTTTCAATGCAAATTAGCATAATGCTAACCGTTAGCTGTCTGTTTCTTTTTAGCTGTAGTTAAGTGTTTTATTGGCATTGTTAAATTGTGTATGTGATTTATTTCAATAATTATAGCTTTAATGTAAGATGAGATATAATTCACTTGGGTTGCTAGGTTACGGGCTGTGCCTGCCGATTAGCCTGTCCAGCCAGACTCAGTTTTGCTTTGCTATACAGTGAACCGAGTCTGGAACTGCTCCCAGAGAGCCCTCTTTCCTGATACCTACCAGTCACAGGCATGGGCTGGCTTTATGTGTTGAGTGAGTGCAGTTTGTGCCCTAAATGCACAAACTGGCATGCATAATGAAGATCAGAAGGTGGATATTAAATAACAAAACATGATAATATTGTGTTTTTATAATTCTTATAATATATTTTTTGTAATCTGTGGGACTGGTGATGTTTTGTTTTCCCATTATTAAACATAATAGAGAATGACTGCAAGCTCAAGATCCTCAAGGGATTGGAAATAACACAATTCTGCAAACTCTGGCACTGCCAAACATCATAAACCAGTTTTTGTATTCCTCCTTTAATTTGCATGAGCCTTTATCTCTTTGGGTGACTTCTCTTTTTCCACTTGCTTGCTAAGCCGCTCCTTCTGGGCAATGAAACGGTAATGTGGCTTTATCTTCTGCACATTTGCAGTTGGGCGAGACATGCAGGTTTGCATCTGGTCAAGCAGAGAGTAAATCTCTGTCTTCTTTGTTTGAATGAATCTCTCCAAGATGCTTTGGCCTGACTTGTCATGGCTTTCTGGGCAAATAAGCTGCTTTTAAGAAAAAAAAAAAAAAGAAAAAAAAATTGTTCTACATCAGTAAACCATGGCTGCTGTGTTTTCATCATACATTATAAAATGGGGAAAATATTTAAACAAAAGATGTACCATGTGTTTTGCATCTGTGCTGACCCACCTCGGGCTCTGATCCAACACTGAAGCGTACATGGTTTTCCTTATGCACAAAGGTGACATACACACACTCTTGTGAATGTATACGCACACTGATGTGTGGCCCAAGGGCAAAGGTGAGAGGCTTGAATGGAAGTTTATGCACATGTGGGTCACAATACAACCAGTTCCAACGCCTCCTCAAATTTCCTGTCTCACTGAAGCAGAGACCTCCACCAGAGGTTAGGTTCAACCTTTAAACACAGAAGAAAAAAAAAAAAAACACAACAACAAAAAAAGGACAATGTCTCAACAACAGTAACTATTTAGTAAACACAGAAAAACACAAGATTCTTATAATTTTTAGCACCTTGTCATTATGAATAAATTAATGAATATTTTATTTTAGACAATCCTTCCAAATAGTAAATTTAACAACAAACAATACAAACACCATATAACACACACACACACACACACGCACACACACACACACACACACACGCACACACACACACACACGTATGTTTGTATATATATATATATATATATATATATATATATATATATATATATATATATATATATATATATATATATATATACAAACATTTATACCTATAGACCACATCCCTGCAGGACCATAACCATTGCACATGTGTGCATATTAAATGTTCGCTCAGGAGCCAAAATGCAAACTCAGCATGAATATTGTCTTGATTGCTGGATTTTAACTACCATGTCTATCATTTTTTATCTTCATTGGACTAATAATAAAACATACCTTCGATGATTTTCAAAGATGAGAATTGGAGGCAGGTGTATCAATGTGACGCACTTAGGCTTCAATAAATAACCGCAACCCCGTTAATATTTGGACAAATCCCTTGGCTTATGCCTTGGCAAGAATCATTGCAGGTCCTGGCATAATTTCAGCTAGAAATTTGGCCACTCGTTTTATCAGAAATAGTCGAGATAATTCAAGTTGCCTTGCTTCCCGGCACAGATTCACAAATTCAAGCTTTAATCACAGTCCACAGATTTTCAGTAGAGTTAAGATCGGTTATTCCAGATCATTGCAGAAGATTGCATGGGAGCACTGTGATTTTGGAGCTCCAAACTGTGTCTAGGTTATAACCATGTAATTGTTGATTTGAGGTAAAGTTTTGCAATATGGGGGTAATCTTCTGTCTTAATTATTCCACCTACAGTTGTGTTCGAAATAATAGCAGTGCCTTTAGAAAAATGAGTAAATGTCAAAATTCTTCAAAGAAATTGTACTTTAATGAACACAGATACATTGGGGACACAGTACATTCTATTCCAAAGCAAAACAATTGCGCAAAGTCATCAAAACTTAAATAATAATAATAATATTTCAAATAAAGTAAGAAATGGCATGTTCAAAAGAATAGCAGTGTTGCCATCTTTCCTTGGAAACTCAAAAATGTACTGTACAAACAAAGAAATTCTTGATAAGTGAACCTAGCTGAGTATCCTAAACTAATATTTTGTTGCAAAACCACGGTTTCTGATGACTGCTTCACATCTGTGGTGCATGGAGTCAACCAACTTCTGGCATCGTTCCACAGGTATTGCAGCCCAGGATAATTGCACTGTATTCCACAATTCCTCAGCGTTTCTTGGTTTTGCCTCATGCACTGCACTTTTTATGTCAGCCCACAAGTTTTCAATAGGATTAAGGTCCGGGGATTGTGCTGGCCACTCCATCAGTTGAATCTTGTTCATCTGGAACCATGCTTTTGCTCGCTTGCTGGTGTGTTTGGGGTCATTATCCTGTTGAAAGGTCCACCTCAAAGGCATTTCCTCCTCAGCATATGGCAGCATGACCTCTTCCAGGATCCTGATGTACTGGAACTGATCCATGATCCCTTGTATGCGGTGAATCAGACCAACACCATAGTATGAAAAACATCCCCATATCATGATGCTTGCACCACCATGCTTAATGGTCTTCAGTGAGTACTGTGGCTTGAATTCTGTGTTTGCAGGGCGTCTGACATACTGCCTGTGACCCTTAGACCCAAAAAGAACAATCTTGCTTTCATCTGTCCACAAGATATTATGCCATTTCTTTTCAGGCCAGTCAATGTGCTCTTTGGCAAATTGTAAACGCTTCTGCACATGTCTTTTTCTCAGCAGTGGGACTTTGCGGGGGCTTCTTGCTGGAAGGTTAACCTCAGTAAGACGTCTTCTGATTGTCACAGTACTCACTGTCAACTGAAGGTCTTGCTTGATCCTCTTGGATCCCATCATTGGCTGAGTCTTCGCCAGTTTGGCTATTCTTCTGTCCATTCGAGGGGTTGTCTTTCTTTTTCTTCCTCGTTTTTCAGTTTTTTGCTCCCATTTCAGGGCATTTGAGATCATTTTAGCTGAACAGCCAATGATTTTCTGCACCTCTTTGTATGTTTTCCCTTCTTTAATCATTTTTTTTATTAGGAAACGCTCATCTTCAGAACAGTGTTTTGAACGACCCATTTTCCTTGTTTTTTCAGGACAAATGCACAGCCAGCATGCCAGTTGTCTTGATCCTTAAATACGGATCACCTGTTAACACCCTTTTTTCCCAGAATACCCTCCCTAATTGATGCCCTCTCTAATTGAACTCACCACTGCTATTTTTTTGAACACACCCTTTTCAGTTAATCATTCAATTTCACAGAATCCACAGTATGCATGGCTGTCCTGTTGGGTTTGTTGGTTTTCTATACCTTTATTTTACCCCCCAGAAACTTATCTGGGGTATAGAGTTTGAAATGTTAATAACACCAGTGATTTTCTTGCTGCTGTTGAGGCACTGCTATTATTTCGAACACAACTGTACTTGTCATGATTTTTACCAGGATTCTGGACTCGTTTGCAGAAATATCCTGTAGTGTTATATGTTATCTGTCTTCATCCTAAGCCGGTGTCCGTCTCACAAACAATTTGACCACGAACAATAAGGATTCTTGATGGATCTTGACTCTTGATTCTTATTCCTGCTATCAGTGGATTATTTTCCATCAGTCGACAACAAATGAGAAATTGAGACAAATGTGTCTGAATAATCGAAATAAGGCTACCACCAGACCCCCGCGGGTTTGCTCTTTGTTTTAACAAAAGCCCACTGAGAAGGAAAATCCATACCCAACTGCTTGAGCTACAACCAAACACCAATGATGAAACTTTCTTTTCTTCTAAATCACAGGGGGTTTCCACCAAGAAAAGTTTGGGAACAAATGCATTTGGCCATGACCTCATTCCCTCCCCACTACAGAAAAGGAATTCTTAAAAATATTTAAATACACAGCTACTGTGATTTAAAGGAATAAAAAAAATGCAAATATGCACCAAATTAAATTATTAGAAAAAAATTGCTTCCCATTTCTTCAAGTCATTCCTCCAGTCTTAGAAAGAATAGGGGAGTTGTGACCAGTAACCAATTTAGAATTAAAATGTCATATTTTTTAACTTTACACGTTCTGAAAGAGACTGTTAACATGTAAAGACAGTGGAGTGGTAGAATATGTTTTCGAAATTTATGAAAAACCTTATTTATGACACTAAATAATTAGTCAAGAAACAGTTACCACATCAGTCCATTGGAATGGTAGCAGGTAGAGTAGCCTTTAGTTGTGAAAATGCCTTTGATGCTGGGATCTGTGTCCTTGTCCTCAAGGATTATGTAAGTGAAGTGAGCAGCTTCCGCTGAGGATATTACGATGGCTGGTTTCCCAGAGGGATAACTTCGTCTATGAAGGATCATTAACACTGTGCGAACCCTTTCTCAAAAGCAAAAAAAAACATGAATTCTTCTTGATTTTTCCTCTTTTTTTCACTGCTTCAAAGGATACAAAACGGTACCGGTTCCATCTGAATACATGATCCGGAAACATGTTCCAGTTTTGTAGAATTTCTGTGTTACATCTTTTATCTGCCACAAAACAGAAAGTTATACATAACCTTAAATTAATTTAATAGCATTATCTATATTTGTATTTTGTGCAAATATAGATAGACAGTTGTCTTCTGAAAAGACACAAATTACTGTTTTGGACAGATCACAGCTGTGACATACATACCTTTGGTTTATCATATGTCTCGTCTAGTGTTGGTAATGTACCACCAGCATTTTTCCCTGGGATGGGAAGCTGAAATCTCATCTCTGTTTGTATTGTAGTCAAGCCTGAGCAATGAAAGGAGAATATCCATTCATTGTCCCTCTTCCGTAAGAGGCATGAAACACAATATGCTTAAGGTAATCTTTTCAGCTTCTTTATCCAAAGAGGCCTTAAGCTTAAACGTATACCTGATTTTTCCCATATTCTTAGTTGTCTTCGCTGTTGCAATTGTTTCACCCTGTCAGAAAATCCAAAAACCTTCTACATTAGATATAACAATGCAATATAAGTGCTCAAAACACTATATTACCAGTCTCTACAGATAGTAAAAAAAAAGAAAAAAAAGTGGATGTAAAATCCTTAAATGTTTTGTGATAGATCAACACAAAGTAGCACATAGTAGTGGAAGGAAAGGAAAAGGATGCATGACTTTTATCGTTACAAACATAAATCTCAATAGATCACTTTGTATTACGATTCACCCCTCAGTCAGTGCTTTCTAGGATCATGTTTTGTGGAAACTACAGCTGCAAGTATTTTGGGGTCTGTCTCTACCAGATTTGCACTTGTAAGGGCTGAAACTTCTATCAATTCTTCTTTGGAAAAAACAGTTTATCTCAGTCAGATTGGATGGACAAGCCCTGTCACAGATTCTTAAGTAGATTTATGTACATCGATATATTGAAATCCTATGTATAGGATCAATGTCCTGTTGGAATTTGAACCTCCAACGTCATACTGAAGCCATTTACCATCGTCTCTGACAGGTTTTCTTCCAGGATCGTCCTATATTTAGCTTCACCAATTTTCCCATCAGCTCTGACCAGCTTCCCTGACCCTGCTGAAGAAAAGCATCCCATAACGCAGTCACCACCCCCGATGGTAAATATTTTTTATTGGTCTCATGTGACCTGTTTGTTGGGGGTGCTAGATGGCTTGTGGCAAAATGAAATGAGGACTTCTTCTGACTTTCTTTTCAAAATGACTTTCTTCATGCCGTTCTTGCAGAAATGTCTGATTTGTGGAGGGCATGACTGATAGATGTCCTGTGGACAGATTCCTTAAACTGAGCTGTGGATTTCTGCAGCTCCTCCGGAATTACGATGGGTCTCCTGGCTGCTTGGCTGATTAGTTCGGTCCTTGGCCAGTCAAACCTTTTGAATTTTAAAATTATAGATTGAGCAATAGCTACACAGTTGTGTAAGTGTTACCACTGGTTTCTTGCAGCAAGACAGTCCTGGGTTCAAATGCTGGCTGGAGACCTGTCTGTATGGAGTTTGCTTGTTCTGTCTGTATTTATACTAAGATGCAATTGCACACATTTAAGCCACCCTTTTCAAATCAGATAAGTTCTAATGGCAATTAGGTGCAATTTTTTTTTTTTTTGTGTGTGTGTTTTTTTGGAGGGTTGTCAAAATACAGGAGTTTGATTACATAAATCTGCCACATTTTACCATTTCAATATGAAGAAATGGAAACCCAGGTATCTTTTTTCGTCAAATTCATGATTATAAGCAACTTTGTGTTGGTCCATCACATAAAGTCCCAACAAGATAGATTCAAGATAGATTTGTGGACGTAACATGTAAAATGTGGAAAAAAAAATATCGGAACAGGAACACTTTTGAGAGCTTGTGTCTTTTTTATGAAAACAGTACTGTCCAGTGAATGGCAGAAAGACTGGTAATAATGGCTCGCCACCCACCGTCCTTCATGTGGTTCTTTTGGAGTTTCACACTCCTCTCTGCTGGTAGACCTATAAGTGTCCACAAAAATCATCCTACTATAGTATTTCAGTTCCAGTTTCTCCTTTTCCATCTGGATGAGTTCTCTTATTTGTTTAGCTTCCTGACAATAGAAGGCCTGAATAACAATAATGTGAAAATTACTTATTTTTTTACAAATGAGTGTGATCCTCTCATTCTGCAAAGCTTATCTCTGGTGTAATCATTTCTAATGAATTGATGTAAAGTAAAACCAACTGCACTCACCCTATCGAAGTGGATCTCATTTTCCAGCGATTCGCTGAGTGTGAAGGGCTGACAGAGCTTCTGGCAGAACTCACATGGAGCAAGAGGAGCATTCTTTTCAGGTTCAACTTCTAGAAGCTGCAGTCAGCAAAAGAATAAAAAATAAATTTACAATCACCTTTCACCTCAGATATTATAGCCTCAACACTCAGTTATTATTGTTGGGGAAAAAAAGAGACAGTTTGTGTTGTTTCTAAAAACTGGACTCGCTTGGCACCACCTTTGAAATACGAAGAGTTTGTTTCGGCTCTCTTCTGTATGCTATAAGACGAGGGAGACCTGGACAAGGGACATCATACTCCTCCTCTGTCTCGTCATCTCCTGTCTCCTAATGTGAAGGAAAAAGCTTAATAAAAAAATATATACAGATTGTTGATCATAGTTACAAGTGTTGTGCAATCAAGCCACGAGGAATGAAAGTTTAAAGCTACTGAAATGTGAGACCTTTACAGGCCCTCAGGGTACTGTTCTCACAGCACTGTGGCCCCGTCAGAGACAACGTCAGAGGTTTGGCAGAGAAATAAACAGGAAAGGTTTATAATGGTTTACTTAATGTGTTTTTAGTGCTATGAGCATTACTACTGCATTAATATGGAACATTAATGTTGATTTAATGGTGTTTTGTATAACTTTAGGGTTAGTGTTATTTTATCAAATAATGTTTTGTTTAACTCAGGATTTGCATTAGGAATGGGTTGAAACTGATACCAAATGTTGTTCTAAATTACTCATTCTCATTCTATGTCCTTTAAGATGAACTTTATAGTCCTCTAACTCAGATCTGCAGTGAAGGATTCAATGAATCATTCTGATGACGATTTTCAACTATTTTATTTGTCCTTTTGTTTCTTTTGTGTGTACCTGTGCTTATGTTTGTCTTCATTTTGCTTAGTAGTTTAGTTAAGTTTCACTAGCCTGGTAGAGAGGATTTGTTGACAAACAGCATTCTATAGTGATGTTCTCTGGATGTTAATTTCTTTCTGTTAATACAATTTTGAACTTGAAGAGAAGTTGTCACTCCTTTATTCTACATGTGCCAGTTTGCTGTTAAAAGATCGGCAGTGCTCGAATCACTCTTTCAACTATTGTCCTGATATCAGCTGTTTGGGTTGATTTTCTCCAGACAATACCTAACAGACCGAGAGTTATTTATTAAACATTAAATAACTTAAAGCATTGTGTAATGGTACAAGACAAGTAATCTAAATCAGTGATGTCCAAAAGTTTTACAAAGCATGCTAAAATCATCAAGTTGTGAGCACTCAAGGCCAAAATATGGGAATAAAAAAATTGCTAAATAAAATTTGTTTTTAATTTTTGTCAGTTTGACCTGTTCCATACAAGTCTTATGCTTGTATAAAAGAGTCTTGCTTGTCACTGTAGATCGAAAGTATAAAGAGTATTTGTGTTATAATTTTTTGTGGAAAAACTGTTTATATATCCTTGGTCTAGAATTTCAAAAATCTATTCACGGATGGGACAAAGGTCACTCTTTCTTTGAAAACGCTTGCTGTATTTAACTATATTTAACAAATGCATGCGCAGAAATCTGCTTTTGAGTAAAAGTCACTGGATGTGGTCCTCTTTCCAATTAAACTTAGCTTAAAGCAAACAACTTGGGTAACAAAAGACAAATACATAGTACCATTTTCCAATTTCAGGGAAAATCTTACCCTAAAAAATAAACATTAAAAAGTGTCCATCTGCATCAATTAAGGATCTAAATTGATCTAAATCATAACCCAAACAAAAGAAAAACAATGACATTTTTGTTAGGTAGGGGGTCGTTTTGATTGTAATGAACTAAAACTGTATAAATTCAATAAAACTCACATTGGTCTCAGACTATAGAGAATGGCTTACAGATCTCATTTATGAATGCACATGTTAGTTTGCTGGAAGCAAAAACATGCTTTTTTGCTTGACTTGTTCACATAACCCAGATATCTTTTGATTCGAGCAGCCTACCTTCAAATACACTGGGACAGTGTCCATGATCATTTCATCAGGCAACATCTGGAGATCCCCCACTTCCCTTTGAACTGTACCACGGAGAAATAATTAGGAATCTGACAGATGTCCATAAGTCATGGGAGGCAAAGAGGGGGCAGGAACAGGTGACCCATTCTCTCCAAACTGATGACACAGCTTACCTTGACAGCTGAAAGAGAGGCTCTGCTCCACCCTCTCCCGATCTGTCTGCGTTTGAGTGCTCACCAGAGTAATAAATCTTCCATCCAGTGTGCAGACCTCCATTAAATGTGATGAGGCCGGACTGCTCCAAGGAACAGAGACATAAGAGTCAGACATCAGATTCATTCAACTGTCTAAAATACGCCTGAAGCCATATATCAGCATGTAAAACGCACCTTTTAGAGGTTACAGTTGTGCTGTATACAGATGCTAAGCGTGTGTTTTGTCTACCTCCCGAAAGATAAACATCTTAGATTCATTTTAACAAACTTTAGCTCTTTTAAGCCTTATTTTATATCTGGTGAGGTTTTAGTAGTTAGCAAGGTTACTGGCTAACATTGCTATAAAGATGAAATGCACATAATCACTGCTCTTTCTGTAAGTATTATTGCTATTTCTGTGTTTACAAATGATAAATATCAACCTTGGTACCAAGAAACAGTTTTTAGTGTAGTAGAAGGGATGAAATTAATTAAGATATTCACAGTATTTACAATGCATCTAGAGACATTAAAAAAAATAAATGTAGTTACAAGACAAACTGTCTGCAGGTTCCAATGCCTTATGGTCTATTTTTACTGATGTGGTGCACGTTTCCTGCAGCCTGCTTCCACTGTACTGTATATCGAGTTTTGTGTTATTTTAGTGGATAAAAACGTATGGTCTGCGACAGACTGGCGACCTGTCCAGGCAGGGTGTACCCCGCCTCTCGCCCAGTGAACGCTGGAGATAGACACCAGCAACCCCCACGACCCCATGAGGGATTAAGCGGGTCAGAAAGTGGATGGATGGATGGATGGATGGAAAACCTTATGGTCAAAATATATTACAACCCTGATATGGTTTGGTGCAACTGCTGGTTTTTACACCCATGAAATTCCAATTTCAATCTAAATTATGATTTAGATTTCAAATTATTTTGATTGTTTTTTTTTGTTTTTTTTTTGGAAATGAGACTGGCTCTCAAAAGATAATACAACTTAGTAGAAGGGGTATACATTTTACTTTACTGTTTATTAATCCTTCTTTAAAAATCTATGGAAAACTCTATATTGGGATTCCAACAATGAAGCCCTTGTTTGCACGTCTACATTGGTATTTTTCACCATTCATCATCGCAGTGAGTTCATGTTTTCGATAGTGGAAACCTCAGAGTCAGAATAAGCTTGATTGGACATGTTTGTGTGAACAATCAAGGAATTTGACTTTGGTTACAAGCGCTTTCAATGTACATTAGGTATGAATATATAAACCTTAGAGGAAATAACCACTGGGATAAAACAACAGTATGTGCATGTGTGTGTATCTATTTATTTTTTTGTGATTACCCTAATTTATTTCTCCATCCATCCATAATCTGGTGCTCCATAATCATAAATGTCATGTTTCATGAGCTACCTGGCCCCAACTAGGACCAGAAAGACAATTATTGGAAATAATTTAGAATAATCTAAAATAAATTATACAGGAAGTTTCAGTATTTGAATAAGATTTGTTTCTGTAAATTATCAAAAGAAATTAAATTTGAACACATATCGTTTTACTACATGGTTACAAGCGGGCCACATAAGTGATGGGATTACTTGGTATCACCCGCAGAAGAAATTAAAGTATTACCTGGAGAATTGGTGAATTGACCTGGAGCCCATTGGAGCACTATATAGGTCAATCTGCACACATTTTAAGTGTTTTTCAGATCTGATAACTTTTTTCAGAATGTGCCATATCAGTAAAAAGGAGCAAATTCAAACAGGTAAAAACAGCATCATGGTGGCACTAATGACAGTAGACGGTATATCAAAGAAAGAAAAAAGAGGAATAAAAAAAATATTTTTATATTACTACTTTCTTACAGTTTCTTTTTTGCCAGCGACGTACTTGAATCCTCTGGTTCTCTAGAGTGTCCTACACACCAAAGAAACAGAAAATTGGATTCCTGTAGAGCATAAAGACAGACTGGCTATATATATTTGTCATATTTTTTTTTTCATTTCCAACTCACTTTTTTCAATCTGTTCTTCAGAAGAAATGCCAGCGCGTTCGTTCTCAAGGTCATTTGTCATCAGCGAAGCACAGATCGGAGCTTTCAAAGGGGCGCTGGAGTAGTTGTCGGGTACCTTATTAACAATGGGGCCTCTCTCGTCACATGTCTCGTGCTCCTCCAGGCTCTCCGAGTTGTCATAAAACTGTCGAGAGGAGAAGTCACCTTCTCCAGGACTCTCAGGAGAGGCAGAGGCACTCTCTCCCTCGTAGGACGGAGTCAGACTCATGTTTTCAAAACGTGATATGTCAAACAAAGCAGAGTCTCCAGAGGAAGCTGACTGAACACAGTACAGTTACGATTCCACCCCCTTCCTATTTGTTTTTGTTCAAGCGCAGTTGCCTGGCAGTAGCTGTGCATCAAGATCATCTAAAATGTCATGTAGTTTCAGAATATTATTTTCTCCCCCGTATCCGTTACTTTAATCTGTAATGACTTGAAAGTGTGTGTGTAATGCTTTGTAGCTCGAGAATAGATCTCTCACGAGGCTGAAATACACATTTTGGAACATTTTGCGAAGAAAATAACTCAATTTCAGTGAGCAATGGAGACCTTTTTTTTTGTGTGTGCAAAAGTAAGATGAGGAAACCGCTCAGTAATATACTCACTGAAGGCTATAAAATGATCTCACTCCTTGATAACAGACAGTGCACTTCACCACTATCCTTTCATTCAGGATGATGCATCAAAGGGGGGTAATTGCAGTCACTACTGACAGATCGATGAGTAATGCTGACAACAATACCTTAGTCTATAAAACCCTGATTTCCCTCAGCTGGATTCAAACATTTATAGCAGGCACAGCAATAGACAGTTGTTTCTTGTGTTAAATATAAAGCCTGTTGTTTATTTTTTTTCAAAAAGGTTTTACAGCGACTTGCTTCTCACGGCGTGTGTACATCTGAAGGTAGGCTGGAATAATTCACTGTATCGCACTATTTCAGCTCTGTTTGCTAATTTCTTTCTGCCTTTTGATCAGGGAATTAAATTAATCCGTTTACATTACCTCAGTGGCATTGCTGCAAATCTAAAGGCAATATATGCTAATTATTGCATTTTTTTTCCCCCCCCTTCCTATTTTAGCCCAGATTTGGCACAAAAAAAAACAACACTTCAGGGTTTTATTAAAGGAAACAGAAACAATGAGGACAATGACTCTCCTTCTGTGTTTTGGAAATATATTTGTCGTATTACGGGCCAGTGATCAGCATTCAGACCCAATCCCTGTAATCACGCTGTATGAAACAGCCTCCCCTGGTCCTGCAGCACTGGAAAAACAGCAATCCAACAGCTCAGTTCTTCCAACCCAAGCAACGGGAGGAAAAATAGCACAGCCCCCCATGTGCTTGAAGTCGGCTGGAATCAGAGGCGCCTTCAAATATGTCAACATTATGGTCTCTCTGGTGGTGTTTGTCGTTGGGATGGTGGGGAATACGGCTCTGCTGAAAGTTATATATGCAAACAAAACCATGAGAAGCGGACCTAACATCATCATTGCGAGCCTTGCTTTGGGGGATCTGATCCACATTGTGATAGACATTCCAATCAACTCATACAGGGTGAGTTATTTGCCATATGCTGTGTGATAACGGCGAGAAAGCAATGCTGCGCCTTATGTTGCTTCTCTGCCCTCTCCTCATTTAGAAACTTCTCTCCTGATCTTTTTCTTCGTTCTTTTAACCAAAATTGTCCTTGTCTTTGTGGCAGCTCCTGGCAGAGGATTGGCCCTTCGGTTTAATAATGTGCAAATTGGTCCCCTTCATCCAAAAAACTTCTGTTGGGATTACTGTGCTGAGCTTATGTGCCTTGAGTGTGGACAGGTAGGGCGATAAGCAACACTGTTCTGTCACCTCTGTGAGAATTGTGTTTTGAGGCTACAATCTGTATTTCATCAAGCATTTGTTCAGCGTTAGTCCTTGAAATGCTCCTGGACTGGAAAAAAAAAAAAAATAGGGGGAAAAAAAATGCCACATTGTTGCAGACAAAAAGTACCCCAAGCCATGACATTTTCTCATTGATTTTGCAGATATCGCGCCGTTGTGTCCTGGAATCAAATCAAAGGCATCTGGGTTTCTATGCGGACAGCGATTGAAATAACCCTGATATGGGTTTTTTCCATCCTGCTGGCTGTCCCTGAAATTGTCGGCTTTGATATGATAACAATGGACTATAAAGACAAGCATCTGAGGATATGTCTGCTTCACCCCATCCAAACCACACAGTTCATGCAGGTAATGTCATGCTATTCAGCAGGACAACATAAACAGAAGATGCCAAATTTGATCAACTGCGAGCCTTGAAATGTCAAGTATGCATTTATTGATGTCCCTGTTGACCTATACAAAATGCACATCGGTATTGCACTATTGATGCTGTCCCATCACCTCCAGCAATGACGCTTTTCCTGCCATGTGTCTTGTTTAATTTACAGTTTTATAAATCTGTAAAAGACTGGTGGCTCTTTGGCTTTTACTTTTGCATGCCACTGACCTGGACCGCCGTTTTCTACACGCTGATGACCAGGAAAATGCTAAGAAACCCAGAGAACACATTAAGTGACCACATTAAACAGGTCAGAAAACTACCCTGTAGTTTCAGGCCCATTTTGTAAACTTTAAAAGTGTTGATTTTAATTTTATTGTGAACTACATCTTTCTTTTCAAAGAGGCGAGAAGTTGCCAAAACTGTCTTCTGCCTGGTGGTTGTCTTTGCACTGTGCTGGTTGCCTCTGTACCTCAGCAGAATCCTGAAATTGACTATGTACGACGAGAAGGATCCTAACAGGTGCCAGCTACTGAGGTGAGCATTTAGTTTCTATTTTTGCAACTAATAACTGTTGTGAAGTATAATATTTCATTTCTTGTCTTGGCAACGTGTATTTCAATGGGATTTTCTGTGACAGACCTACACCAAGTAATACATCATTGTGTAGAGGAAGGGGAATGATAGATGGCTTTCATAATCGGAAAGGTGTAGCGAGTATTTGTATTCGATGCAATTCTGCATTCTGTAAACATACATTTTCTATTCTTGCCACAGATTTCAATCATGCTTTATAGCATGATGCTGCCGCCCCCATGTTTCACCATGTAACGTGTGTGATAAGGCTGTATTGTAATTTACACAAGTCTAAGATGATCCCACTTCTTCACAATTTAGATTATTATAGAGGGGCTTTGCAAAACCCTCCCTTCACTGTTACAACTACAAACTTGAATGTGTATTAATGGGATTTTAAGCCAAATACTAGCACAAGCTAGTGCATGAACATTTTTTACAAGTATTTGTAGGGCAGCCCCCGTTTAGCCTGATACCCTTAAATAAAGGCTTATTAAGTCACACTGTTAGTACAGAGATTCTGCCTGTGTGTAATTTAATCTCCATTAAATTCAATTTAAAATCCAGTAATTCTGTGAAGCCCGTAGAAGTTTGCTAAAAGAAAACCCAACCGTGAACAAATGCCATCAGAAAGACCAAGGAGCACAACAGACAAAACAAGACGGTCGTTGGTCATGCACTCCACCACTCAGACAGTGACAGCATCATGGCGTGGGTATGGTTTTCTTCAGCAGGGACAGGGAACCTGGTTACAACCTGGGTGGGCTTAAATACAGGTTAACACTTGGAAAAAAAATCCTGCCAGAGATGGCAAATCTTTGAGACATCAAGCAGGACAACTACCACAACAACATAGCCAGAACTGCAATAAAAATGGTGCAGGTCAAGCTTAACTCTTTTGTTAGAAAGTCCCAGTCGAAGTCCAGATCGATTATATGTGGCAAATCTTTACAGATGCTTGAGCTTGAGCTGTTTCACAAAGGACAATGGACAAAGGACAAAGGGTTGCACATCTCTTGATGTGCAGCATGCATCTCTTGATGCGCAACCCTGGTTGCGTCATAACACAATTTGAAAAAATAATGATCTGCATACCAATGTTTGAATACCTGCAAACAATATATCACTTTCCTTCCATAAATATGTGGTAAACTGTGTTTTTTATCACACAAAATCCCAACAAATACTGTAAAGGGTGTTGCCGTGAGCCGACAAGTTATGGAGCAGTGTGTGGAGCATGCATTCTTATGCAAGGCAGTGTATTTCATTCCCCTAATGTATGCATTCCTTCCCAGCGTCTTCCTCGTCCTTGACCATTTCGGCATTAACATGGCATCGCTGAACTCCTGCATCAACCCCATCGCGTTGTACATCGTCAGCAAAAGATTCAAGAGGTGTTTCAAGGTGTGTGTTGTCACGGCTCAGACAAGAATCCTCTATGTTCAAATCATTGTGGTCTCTGTCGGATGAGCTGCGTGTGAGTGTGTTGGGGGGCATCATAATGGAGGCATGTCTTTAAAGACGGCTGCTAGACTGCACACCTCAGGGGGTGATAACTTAAAATGACCTAGAAAAACATTATCAGCAGGGAAAAAAAAAAAAAACACGTCACTTGGCAATCTACCAGATAGTCTGGAAATCAAACTGACGTGTTATGAAGAAGAAAATGTAACTTGGAGGCATCTTTTAAAGAGAAGCTATTTGAAGCTCTTTATGGTACTAATACACTGCAGAGAATGATATTGGAAATATTCCCTGATTCATTTTGACTTACATTGAACATAACAGTTCGCATATATTTTTCTTCTGCTGCACTAATGGTGACACATTTGTGTTGACGAAGAGGCATTTTATCACAATGTCCACCTCTCTGAACCAATCCGGGCTTGTTTCGCGGATCCGTTCTAGATGGCAGAAGTAAGATGTTCTCGCTGTGATGTTGATGTCTGCTGGCTGAAATGTTCTCTGTGTGGTCCTCCAGGCATGTCTGTGCAGTCTGTGTCTGCCTCTTCACGCCCATGCCAATGACGAAGCGCAGTCTGGTTTGAAGTCCAGAATGCAGGATCAAGCCTCAGAGCAAAGCAGCAACATCAAAGCTCACAAGGAGCCTCCACCTGTTAACGCCTCAGTGTGTTAACAAAAATTCCTGTGGAACTGTGAAAATACTTTGTGATCCTGTCTGCAGTCCTTTATTAAATATGTATGGCTTTCAAAACAAGCACCAAAGGAGGCTCTCCTGTCTGCGGCTCGGCAGCCTTCCACATGCCAACGCCGTGACGCAAAATAGCCTCCGAATAACATGCGGTGCTGTCTTTTGTTATGCTGTCATCAGCTGAACATCTGCTTTGGCGTGAGCAACCTGAAGTGAGACTGTTCAGACTATTATTTGCCCCTGAGGCTTGACTCGCTTCCAACCATTACATCAGATTTTACCTTGTACCTTTCCTGTATCATGCATCACACTTCTTAAATCACTGTTTTGGGTGCAATGGTAACTTGGCACCCATCAACATGTATCTTCTCGCAACTTAAGGCCTGCATATGTGTGTGTGTTTATATATATATATATATATATATATATATATATATATATATATATATATATATTTCTATATATAGAAAGAGAGAGCAAGAGAGAGAGGTTTAGCAAAATGTGAATGCAGAATTTGTGCATTAGGGCTTCTCATCACTTAAATGCTCCTTTCATTCCAGCGTTATGCACGGCGTGTGAAAAGTTTACAGCTTACGTTTCCTCCTTGAACCTGGAGAAGAAACACATCAAATTGGTGCGTCGAGGAGATCCAGTCTCTGCCACTGAATGAACTGATTGATGGTGGCCTATTTTTAATACATTGTTAAATGTGTAATGCATGGAGACACTTTATGAAAGACCTGAGAGTGGGGAGGAAGGAAAACGAAGATGACAGAATGAGGTCAGGGGGAAAGAGAGGTAGGGATGGGGGTGGGTAGGTGGGTGGAGGGGTTTGTTAGCACCTGATAGGTCTGCCTGTCACAGGACAAGGCAGGCGCAAACAGCGCGTTGCTCCCCAAGCTTATGCTGTGTCAGTCTGAGTGCTGGAATGGCGATTAAAAGTTTATCGTTTCTCAGTCAACTCAGCTGTTTGAATAAAACACTGTGAATACTTGACATGTTTGTCATACTTATATAAAAGAATGACTTGTGATCATTTTGTAAACCGGATGCTGTTTTTTTATTTAAGTGCTTTTCAGTTGAAACCACCATCTTAAGTTTACGAGTTGGTGTTATTAAAAAACGATTGCCCTTTTAATCCCCAATTTTTTCTTAAATGAGTCACATAAAATAGAAAATGGAACCATTCACTTTAGGAAATCTACCTCTGTTTGTCCACCCTTCCGTCTGAAACATGAAATTGTTATTCAAAAGAATATTTTTATTCAACCAAGACATTTGTTTATTCTCATTGATTATAGTGTAAATGTATTATATACTCTAATCTTGTTTATAATAGGGAATTTAACAAATACAAAACTTCACTGCCACTTCCAATACCTACATCTTTTTTTTTTTTTTTTTGCAAAATAAAATCTTACTTTACAAACAAATCAAAAGAGGTTTGAATAATTTTGGGGTCAACTGTGTTTAGACTATTTGTTTTAAACCAGAAATTTAAACCAAATCAAACTTTTTCAGGTGAGCGAGGATTACCGACTTCTAAATTCAGAAGTTTACGCAAATTTAAAAGTAAAACTGAATGACTTAGGTTAAACTTGTTTTTCTCTACAATAGTTTGCTGGAATTTTGAACCATTCCTCCTGACAGAGCAGGTCCACTGGGTGAAACTTGTAGTCTACGTTTCTCACACACATATTTTCAGTTCACCCTCCAGATCTTCTGAGGGACTGAGGTCAGGGCTTTGCAATTATCTAACCAAAAGGTTGTGTTGATTCAATTCAGTTCATTAAATTGTTATTTATATGGCACCAATTTACCACTTGTAATCACAAGGCACTTTACAAAGTCAATTCAGTCAAATCATACAGATTGTTCAAAAGGTTTTTTATCTGAGGAAACCCAGCAGGTTGCACTGAGTCTTGACATGAGAAAGAGCATAGAGCCACAGTGGACAGTTGCTTGAATTGTCTTTGGCTTTGCAGAAATCCCTCCTACTGACCATGCATGAAGCGACAGTGGAGAGGAAAACTCCCCTTTAACGGGAGGAAACCTCCAGCAGAACCAGGCTCAGTGTGAAAGACTATCTGCCATGACCAACTGGGGCTTTGAGAAGACAGAGTAGAGCCATTAAAAGAGCACCGAAGCACACATTGAGCCAGGAATACTTTCCATGTTAGAGAGGGTAATGACAGACAATCATTTAAGGACAATGAGTTTGTTGTCCTTAAAAAACACTTTTCAATGATTAAATACCATTTTAACCCAAATGTAGCAATGGTCATTATGGCCAAACACTTCAGTTCAATTTAGATCCAGTTTATTTATATTGCACCAATTCACAACACGTCATCTCAAGACACTTAACGATAAAAAAAGTTCAAAGGTTATTCTCTTTCTCGCTGTAATAAACAGGAAGTCATATTAGTTTAGCAAACAGTGGGAAAATTTGTTGCTTGTTGTTACCGTCCAAATCACAATTTAATTTAAAGTGTTCAAGACTAATTTCAGGATGCTGTTAAATCTTCAGCTCCCCTGTGCTAGTCCGAGCAGAAGATCTACACATGGAGCCTTGCTATCATGTCCCCAGCAGTAAAGGCTCACAGCTGCAAGATGACACGGACACAATCAAGCTCCTGTATCCAGAGGGTGACGTCAGCATCAAAAATCAGCCAGGGAGAAAGAGTCTCAGACCCTCTTTAGTAATCTCTGTGCGCACAAGGCTCACATGCGGCTCCCCGCGGTGCTGCCCAGGCTCCCCAGACTGTGGATTTAATTAAACAGTGTGAAATTAATTAATCAGTGGGGTGGCAGGTAAAAAAAGGACTTCTCACTGGAAGTGCTCACGCATCCAAGACAGGCATTTTATGTGCGCTGACAGTTATTAATTTGCTGTATGTTTTATTATAGTGCGGCTATAAAGAGATGCTGAAATTCGGGGAGATTAAAAAGCTTGGCATGGGAAAAAAGTCATGCAAATTATCAAAATAACAGCTTCCCGAAAAATCAAAGTGCAAACCTGTGTTTGATCTGTTCTATCAATTAATTAAAAAATTCACTCCTGTATATTAATGCTGTGCAAATTAGATGGAAATGAGATAAAATATTCATTTAGTTTTCTGGGGAATCTGCCTGGAGGGCTTTTTAGTCTTCAGTCTGGCTCCAAAACGCTGTCCATATGGCAATTATGTACAGTAGTGTTGCAGGAGAATTGGTCTGATGCCTTGTGGCAGAGAGGAGCCTGCTTGTGACAAACTGCTGCTAGGATCTGATGTGAGTTGAGGGAGATAATGAGGCTGTTGTAAGTCTTAAGTACAGAGCCTGCCCCGGGGGTGACATATCTAAGCGTGCAGGCTCCCTCATTGTTGCGTTTGCTGCTGAGGATTAAAAAGACATTTACTTTCTTCTTCATAAACTTTGTCAGTTCTTCCTGCAACTCTTAAAGCAACTTTTGCTTTCATGTGGCAAACCTCTTGACATTGCTTTGTGAATGAACTGTCCCCCCCTCCTGCAGTTTGTAGATGTGAAGTCCTCGTTTGATTTTGCTTTGAGCTGTCTATAACTTAATTTCAATCTACCCTGAAAAAAGGATACATAACTTCTGGGAAACCTACTTGAAGGACTTAAGTTGAAATAAAAGCCACGGTTAGATGAAGAATAGTACAGAGGTTATTCATTTGGCACATTTTAAAGGGTCAGTTTTTAGAGTTAGATAGAAAATGTCTCAAACAACTTCATTTGTTGTAAACCCAGATTAGTCGGGCATAGAGAGGGAATATAACGGCTAGACCGAGAGGGGCCAAGACCACAGCAGACTTCTACACCTTAAAAAGGGATTCTTTGTGAAGTGAGGTTCTGTGACATGATCATCTATAATAGTTCCAGACAGATGTCATATCAGCATGACTGTATTGAGAGAAAAAAATAAATCCTCAGAGTGGTGGAAGGCTAATATCTAGTTTAGCTGATTATATCAATTAAAACAGTTCAAAAGGAAAACATCTATACTCATGAGATATATGAGATAAGTGAGATAACGCGCATTAAAGACCTACATGTTCACACAGATCCTTTTTTCATTTGTGGCTGTTTTCTCAGCCACACAGTTGTTGTGTTGCCATGATTAAATTGAAGGATGGAAAACTAAAATCGTATTAAAAGCGAAAAATATATATTTCATGTTATATTCGCGTAAACCTCTGAGATTTATGTGAATGTAACGTGAAATATATGTTGATTTATTTATCTATACTATTTCTCTGTTATTTTATTTTATTTATACTATTTCTATGTTGTTTCATTTATTTCTACTATTTATATGCTGTTTCTCCTGTTTCTTCTTATATGTAATTACTCTGACCTCAAACGTTTTTCATCAGGCCAAAATAATCAGATTGAAAGCTCTGGTGGTTCTCAGAAAGCAATATTTTTTAGTCATTAAATGCAAAAGAACCCAAAAAAACAACAACAACCAAAACCTTTTGAATTTTGTTGCATTTTTAACAGCTCAACATGTCACACCTGCTGTGACCATCACACCTGGGCGTCATCACCATGATCAGCAGCTGCTGCCATGTAAGGACGGCTCCTCCACCTGCACGGCGTCAGACTGTTGTCTAACCACGGTGCTAACACTCTCAGGCCGTTTGTTTGGTTTGAGACCAGTTTGACTGAGCTAAGTTTGACATATTTCAAACCTGCCTTTTTCCTCCATTGTCCAGTTCCTCTGCCTGCCTGAACATGTTTCCTCACCCGCCACCTTGGATTCCCTGGCTTCAACCTCTTGCTTGGCTGACACTGATTACAAAGATTGCCCTAACCACTGACTGAACTTACAGATCTGACTACTGCCTGTCTGACCAAAAGAACCACAAGATAAAATTAACCTAACCTTGGCAAAATGCTCTGTTTCTGCCACGAACAATTTTAATTAAAGAAACGATTACATTTATTGTAGAAGAGGGATTTAAAAGTCCTTGTAGATTTGAAACATGGGGTCAAGCACGTTTGACTTTTTAAAGAAAAGGTACAGCCCAGTTTCCTAATTTGTACCATACTTAAATTGTGGATATGGGTTTACATAAAATCATTCCAAGGGCTGTGAACTGGCAATAGGTTGCATTTCAGACCATAGTGCTTGTTTCTTACAAGTTTATTTTTCCCCACAACAAGATCAAATGTAGCCCACCTTCCTTTACCTGCATTTCCTGTGAGAATAATCATTAGTTTGGAGGGTCAGTTTTCTGCTAAATGAATTTTGCTTTTTAGGAGACATATCATGCAAAATCCACATTTTTAGCAGCACCGTGTAAGTTTTGGCCCAAGTTAGCTTAATTTGAAATATATCAAATGATTTTCCAGGTCAATATACAGCACTTTGCTCATATTGATGCTCCATGGTGGGCCGCCCTTCTCAAAAGCCCGTCTATGTGACTTTAGAGGGTCGGATCTCTCACTGAATGGGTAATCAGCGACGGCTCTGCTCAGACTGCCTCAACAAAACAGAGCAGATATGACGCTCACCTGATCACACATATTTTTGGTTCTGTGATGTAGGATTTAATCTAGAGGGGTGAATGTGGAATCATCTTTTAAGAAAAGCCGGGCATACACTGTACGATATTTTCAATTGTACTAAGATACAGCTCAAACTCTACGACAAAACCACAGGGTTTAAAAGTTCACAGCTCACGATATCTGTTCTTACACTGTGCGGCCCGACGCTCTGATACGACCTGACTGCCCACACTGTACGTCCAAAAACCGCACGTCAGACTCAACCCCGTAGAGAGATGACGCTTGTCGGACATGTCAATCTGGAAGCCAAACGTAAACTGTAGAAGAAAAAGATGGAAGTGTCAGTGCAGACTGTTAAATATGAGGCTCACTTGAACGAAAAGCGCTGCCTTGGCAATTCTTGTCTTGGCAAAGAGTTGCTCCTATGTTGTTTGACTCCATGTCACACGTACCGCCGCCATGCTTCTCTCCACTCCTATGTTTTCGTCTGAGAAGACGCAGAAGAAGAAGAATTCCCTTGTTGGCACATGCGCAGTGCGCGAGGTTGGGGAAAATCGGCTCGTAGAAGCTCGTAACTTTGCTTCAACAGCAGGATGCGCTCATGATCACCCAGGAGGGCGACTCAATTTCAAACATGTTTGGTTTTCATCGGACCCAATTCCTGATCGGGATGTGGTCGTGAGAGGCTAATCGCCCCTTGTTACCCCCTGTATACTACACGACACAGGACACACAATGCAGCTGAAACTCGGCCTGATACAAAAAATTCTCGCATGGCTGAAGAGTCGGCCCAAAAAGGGCAAAAAATCGTACAGTGTATGACCGGCTTAACTCGATGAAGCTGAAGGATGCCAAAGCTACAAGTGGATAAGTGAAAATGTTTGGTTGTTGGTTGTTCATTAACCCACACAATTCATTAAACCCCCCCCCCCTCCCAAAAATGGCAGAACGGGGTGAAGTAGAATGCTCTGCGACCTGGAGGAGGATGGGCGTGAAGTGCCTGCTTCGTATTTAAAGAGACAGGACCAAAACAAGTGTTTTTTTTTTTTCAGACACATATCAGAACATGTGAAAAAGAGGGACTGTGGGGCTACAATAACAAGGAATTCAGATCAAAGCATTGCTTTTCCACCTTAGACCACAAATGAACGATTTCAATGTGAAAAGGAAGAGATAACAAAGCATAATATGTCTCCTTTAAGGCCAAACAGTTTAGTTTCGATCTGACCAGAGCACCTTCTTCCACGGTTTCTCTCTGTTCCTTGCATGGTTTACAGCAACTTTATCTGTGAGATGTCTGCTGCGCTCCTTAGTCTTCGCTATACTGGTATATCAAACAAACCTCTGAGCTTTATGACAATTTTGAGATTCAAGGTGTATAAATACACCAATACACAAGTACCTCTTTTGCCTTCTTTAGTTTTGTTCTTCTCAGACTAGTTTCGAGCTGTAACTTTTGGGGCTAATTAATCTGGATTTAAACAAATGGCGGAGAGTTATCTAGTTGATGTAAGAAATCAACTGCTTTTTACAGTTAATCAGAAAAATACTTTGGAAATCCTGAGCTATCCTTTCAATAATATTTGGTGACTTGGTTGAGAACGTTTCATTTTTATGGTTTAAAAGTCCAATATTTCCCATCTATCTACAGTAACTTCTCCGAGAGCACGTCTCCTGTTGTGATTTAAAGATAACTGCCTTACCTTATTTAGTACAACTCTTGACATCCACTGCAGGTTTCTGCACCGCCACCACACTAACTGTCACACACAGAGTCTGTCCTTCGGAGAGAGCAGTGGAGCAAATTTCAGTACTGTGTCCAATTTACACCCACACCATAGTACAGGTTTTCTATTTAAGTGTAACAAGGACACCATGCAACCAAGTGCAATACGCAGAAAGGAGAAAAAAAATCCCCGCAGTGTGTTTGCAGAGTAATTGCCATAATGTTTCATAACATTGACAATAATTCACTGAAGGCATGCAGGTCTATAACCGGTATTTGGAGTTTTAACTCTGCGAAATAAACAAGTCATGCCTTTTTTTTTTTTTTTTTTTTTACGCAGCACTAGCAGGCGTTTGATTAGAAAACGTTTAGGACTTGCATACAAAACAGGAGGTGGAGTGCTGAGAGAAAGGGAGAGAAAGGCGAGCAAGTGGCAGGAAAACTTCAGAGGGACCTGCAAATGGCAGGCAGAGTACTGGGCAGAACTGCAAGTGGTCACTCAACCATGGGATTAAAAAGCCTTTAAGCCTTGTAGCAGAACAACCCTTCATCGAGCCATGTATTTCTGAGCATTCAGGAGAAAAGAAAAGACAAATGTTCCCAAGCTTGGTCTGTTTCTGCTGGTGCAAAGCTGCGGGTAACAGGTTCTCCAGTGCCAGCATCTATAAATGTATTGCAGGGCTTTCTCGCAGACAAACATAATGAGCGAGCCTAAAAGGGTTTCTGTGTTCATCGTTAGGGTGCAAAATGGACTGTCAGTACTATTTATTGCATTCATGTCTGGGTGTAATGGAAAACATGCAATCAAATGTAGGACACGTCGACTAGAGTGGTTCACTTCTCACTCCTGTTCACACTTCTTGTGCCTCTTGGGCAACAACGCTCAAATTTATGACAGACCATTGACATATTTACAGGGAGCCCTTGTGACTGCGAGGCTGTGATTAGCCCTAATTCCTGCAACAAGAGATGGCTTCTCAAAATGCGGAACGCTGTGTCGGGTTTTTAGTGGCAAGAGGACGGATAGGTAAGGAAGGCTTTCACTATCCACAGCACCCCGCTGCCCGTGCTTGTTATGATGGGCAATGATGAAAGCACAGGTGGATGCGAGAAAGCGCCCCCTCCCCTGTCAGCTGAGCGAATTCCTCTTCTGTGGCGTCTTATTAGCACAGGAGTTGAAGGTTTGCAGTGTGGTTGTTGGGCACAGTGGGTCGGTGCTCACAAAGCTCTGTTTGTTCCCTGGCCTGCAGGGCTCCCAGGGTAAACTCCGCTCCAGAGGGAGAGACAAAGAATAAGGCACCACTGTCTGGCACGCCGAAGCCGATCTCCAACACATTCGTCTTTCTACTCAATGGGGGTGCATTTCTCTTCTAGGGATATAGAGGAGAGGCAGAAAGAGACATGTTCTTTCAAAACAGGGCCCCCGGATGAAAAAGAAGGCTGCTGGTGTAGTTCTGAGCAGTTTTATTTTTTCCCCAGTATAAATGCCACATTTAGTTTTGTTGTTGTTGTTTTGCTAGTGGTGTGGCAGGTTTGTCTTTCTGCTTTTTGGTTTTGTTATTTTATCTCTTTTAATCTATACTCTTCAATACTTTTCAACAAATTCTGAGTTAAACCTGATTACAAAATAAAATCTATAAAACAACATGTACATGTAGTCTTGGTTGTCTTTCCGGATACCTTTCTACAAGCTTTGCACATGTGGTGACTGTACGTTTGGACCAGTATTGCACAATAACTCAAGCTGAGTCAGATTGAACGGGGTCTTATGTGAACAAGCCGTTTCAATTCTCGCTACAGACACCCAATTAAATTTAGTTCTGGGCTTTAAATTAGACCCTAACACATAACTATGGTATAAACCAGTGACCAGTGAACTCCAATCGTCGAGTGCCGGTGTCCTGCAACTTTTAGATGTGTCCCTTGTCTTCCACACGTGAATCAAATGGCTAAAGTGCCTCACTAGTGTGCAGTCAGGCTCTGCAGAGCTCTGCTAATGAGCTAATCTTTGAGTCAGGCGTGTTGAAGCAGAGACACATCTAAGAGTTGCGAGACACCGGCCCTTGAGGACTGGAGTTTGAGACCACTGGTTTAAACTAAACCGTGCCATTACAGCTCTGGCAGTATATTTGGGGTTTTAGTCAGGCTAGAAAGCGAACTTCCACCTCAGTATCTTGTCGTTTGCAGTCTCTAACAAGTTTTCTTTCAGGGTTGCCCCATTCATCTTCCCGTAGATTCTGACCAGCTTTCCTGTCCCTGCAAAGAGAAGCAACCCCACTGCATGATGCGGACACCAAGTACTCTTTAAGACCGTGACCAGGTTGGTACAGTGCATGACAAATGGCTGTCCTGTTGACAGATTCTCCAGTGCAGTTCCTCCAGTGTCACAAAGGGCCACGTCACTCTCTTATTAATATATAATAAATTCTTGGAATTGCTTTCAACAATCACCTCATCTTAAATAAGCACGTCAGTTTAATGGTTCAAACATTTTTGATGCAGCTTAGGGGATTTAGCATTGTCAAAAAGGACATCAGGAGAAAGTCATTAATACTTTTATCTCCTCTAGAATTAGCTATTGCAACTCATTCGACCTCTGACTGAGGCAACAGAGCTTGCACGAACTACAGATGGCACAACATGCAGCAGCCAGGCTTCTTCTTAAAACCTCAAATGAGAACACGTTACTTCAATTTTAAGGTCTCTTCACTCGTCACTGCTAAATTTTGGAATTGATTTAAAAATTTTATTGCTGACTTTTAAGGCCCACTCTGGGGTTGTGTCAAAAAAAACACCTCTGATCTCCTAATATCATGGCTGAAACCTGAGGACTAAACGCGAAGCTGTTCTGACCATTCCCCAATCTTGGGTGAGGACAAATGGTGATGGAGGTATTTTTGGTCAGAGCACCAATTTTGTGGAATAATCTCCCCGAGGAGATCAGAGTGACAGTTTCACTTTGCGCTTTTTAATCCTGTTAAATGTGTGCTTTTTTTTTAATAAGCAGGCTTTTTCCATTCCTCCACATGGATTTAGACCTGTGTTATGATTTTTTATATCATTCTTATTATATCACATAGAATGGAAAAATAGGGAAATTTCTGGTCGTGATATGACCAAACAAGCAAAAAGTTTAAGATGCATGAATGCATTTGCAAGATGCCATAAATTACTTTATTATAATTTCTTAGTATTGCTATTTTTGTCCAATACATGTAACTGTTGCACAAAAAGTGATATAAATTTATGACATCCCCCCACAGTTTTAAGAAAGAAATAATGTTCTGGTTAGTCCTACAGATGATGTCAGGTCAAACATTTTACCGTCGTGCAGCAATCTGCAGTCCAAGTATAACTCCATTATAGAGGGGCCTTTAAAACGGGAGCAGTGTGACACACAGCAGGATGATTTAGTTTAATGACCATGGCAGTGACAGCACTGTGATGGAAATTGGACTCCCCCTGCAAATTTACATCACTTGAGGGTACTTGGGGGCTCTTTTAGCGGCTGCACTCGAGAACACGAGCCATCAGGAGGTCCTGGATATGTCATGCTTGTCACCTTCCTTTAAGTGTATCTGCAGACGTGGGAGAGGGATTAATATTATATAGCCTACGGAAGCACGGATGCCGCCTTATCGGCACTGCAGATGTGATAAGCACCTCTACCCGCGTGAAAACCAGGAAAAATCTCCAAGCAGAAAAAAAGACAAGCATCTCTTTTGTGTTGCCTCCTCGCGCTGCTTCAGAGTTTCAATGCAGCTTTAGAGGAAGATACGGAGCAATTTCACATCTGCTGTAATTTGATGTGCCTGGATAACTCTCTGTGAAATCATCTTGATCACAACACGGCTGTGTTCAGTTATTTTAAAAGTTGGCATATGGCTTTTGAGATGTTAATCAGATTTCTTTTGATTGTGAGCTAGTCAGGCTACAGTCGAAAACACAAGCAGAAATATTTAGGAAAAACGTAGAGGAAAACTCTGCCTGCTTTATTTGTAGTGTGTCTTTAGCAAAAAAAAAAAAAAAAAAGAAAAGAAAAGAAAAAGAAAATTATGAAACTGTCATTTTGATGGAAGTGTTTTCCATCACTGCCACGACACTCGCATTAGAGCACATCAGCGCGCGTCAACGCAGATGTCGGCACACCAAAACCGTGTTGCCCCCAAACTGGATCGGAGCTGTAAATGGAAGTTACGGCAACTGTCGCTGTCACTTCAGTTTTTATCAAAACAAAAGGAGAAAACACCCGGCGGAACCATGGAAACACCGTGTGACACAGAAAAACATCAACATCAAAGCATCCATACTGTAATTAGAATTTATTGAAAGCCTGCTCAGTCAGAAAAAAAAAAAGGTGCATGATATGTGCAGCGTTCTGGATTTGGTCCCAAAACCTTCTACCAAACACAGTACGGTGCACTAAAGCTGTAGCAAGATGCTGTGCTTATTTGTCATTCTGTGGTTGCATCTAGTATGCATTCCAATTTCACAGTACATAAAGAGGAAAAGTATGCCTAGAAATATGACATTTTCTAAGATTTACTGAAATCTCTTACCACGGTATGCGCTATTAAGTTGCTCATCAAGGCAGTAGTAGCAAGATTTAAGACCTTTGGCGATGGAAAAGAGGGCACATCTCCTTCTAAATGAAAAGGCTACACAACACCCAAAATGCGTGCCACCCACCAGCGACAAGGCATGATGACTCGACAGGCCACCTGACACCCTCTGTAGTTGTAGGGCCAAGGCCAGTAGCCACGCAGGGGCTCGCACACTCGTTGACAGTGCGTGTAGCTGCGCTGGCATTCTGAGCAGCAGAATCCCCGGTGGTCCAGCATGCTATCAAAGGTCATGGCGCTCTCCTCTCCGGTCTCTCCGCTGCGCTGTGATTATATGAAAGATTGGTAAATACACAAGAGCAACAAACCAGAGTTTCAAATTGAATCTGCATTTCAAACGGGTTGCAGATCTTTTAGCCTCATCGCGCAAACAGATTCTCTGTGGAAACGAAATGTGAGTTTGAGTTCAGAAGTTCATCAGGTTGGAATGGCAGCTTTAACCACTGTGACCTAACATTAACGATGCCATGTCAATGCCCTAACAATGGAAGCAGTCGCAGCAGCAGCAGCAGCACAGACCACGCAGCAGAAGAGAGAAGTACTGTCCTCAGATTAACACATTTCCTCACACAGTTCTAGTTTTGTGAGAACAAACTTTGAAGAAGGAGGCATCTTAACTGGATTGCTTGTATTTTTGTTTTAGATTGAGTTCTGTGGGTTTTTTAAGAGCAGTCAGTATCTTACTTACAGTAAAATGAGCCGCTCTGAGAAGGTTCTGAGATGGAAAAAACAACAACCCAGAAACATCAGAAACAGGAGCTAATGGCTAATAAGAGCTTGGTGATTTCCAAAGCAAATGTCTATCAAGCAACTCTGGTATAGAAAAATTCATAGCAGTTCATGGAAATGCTGTTTTATAAACCTTTACACAGATATTACTTTTACATTGGACAGTCTTTACATGTCAGCCTGATTATACTATCGCATAACACTGTGTTGGACTTAAATCCAGGCCCAACAATGTTAATTCCTTGTAGACTATTGTCACAAATGCGCCTCAGACCAGTTGTAGTACTAATGTAACCAAGGTGCCAATATTTCTTACCCAACACATACCAAGGATGGTACTGGAAGCCCCCGGAGTTATGCCCTACATGTGTGTTTTTTACAACAATCTGCCTACTGTACCCACATTTAATCTGTCCTTTGAGCGACATTCAAATGACCGATATCTAATTTAGGATCTGCTTGACAGCGAAACACCAAAGGTTAATGTTTTATATAGTTCTGAAAGAATCCAGGCAGTAAGGGGTTAAATACCTTTGCTAAGTAAAACATATGAGTCATACCAGGTAGTGAAGCTAATAAGATGCAAACATAATCCAACAGGAAAAGCAACATTTTTACAACATCTTGGCTTTTCATGCTCATTATATTGTGTTCATCAGATGGCAAAAGGGGATAAAAGGTGGAAAGCTGCTTTTGCATGATGATGATTTTGCATTTTTTGGCTCAAATCGTGTAAAAATTAACATGCAATTGTTATTTTTTTCTGCTTTGATAACACATATTTTAACATTTTTATTTGACTAAAGCAAACAAAGACTACAGTGACAACTAGATCCTAACCTTTTACAACAATTATCAATATATATATATATATATATATATATATATATATATATATATATATATATATATATATATATATATATATATATATATATATATATATATATATTGTGCTTTGTTTATAGCTTGTAGCAGAGTACATTCAATTGAAGTGTGGCTCACATGTCTGAAATGAGACAGTTTACTGTTAAAGCTTGACAACAAGTGTTTGTATGTAGGCGTATAGATATATGTATATATATATGTATGTATGTATGTATGTATGTATGTATGTATATATATAAGTATATATATATATTTTTTAAAGTATATATATATGTTTATATATATATATATATGTTTATATATATATATATATATATATATATATATATATATATATATATATATATATATATATATATATATATATATATATATATATACCATTACGAATGTAAATAAGACATCATATGCCCATTCCTATTTCTTTTTGTATTTTTTGGTATTCTTTTTGACCCATTGTATATATGAAGATTCACTGTATATAACTGAATGCACCTTCCCTACACTGCACCTTCTTGTATGAGCCGATGTGACGAGTGAATTTCTCCATTGTGAGATCAATAAAGATCTTATCTTATCTTAAACATTGTCTCAGTTTCAACATTTTCTTAAGAAGCCATCAGATCTTTAGGATCTGGTTAAAGATGAGATGATGTCTTTAGTAGCTGAGAGTTTGACAGAATTGGTGTTCTTGGGCTATTTTAGTGAGTCTGAGCATCAGAATCAAACATATCTGCGAGGTTAGCATAAGTGTGTTAAATCTAGCATTAACCTGTTAATATTTGCATTTGCATGCACACGTTAGCGTTAGGTTACAAAGCACATTTCCAGCTATTTTAAATTAAGTGTTGTGCTTTAAAAGTATTAGGTTACTAATTTCATGGATAGTGGAAGAAGAATTTGATTGTTAGGTTCTACAAGCTAGAGTGATTTATGATGCATCTCATGCACCTCAAAGTTGGTTCTGGGAATTACGTCAAAGCCAAATTAACAGTTTTTGAGTTTTGAGTTGTAACACCAGGGCTATTTTCTGCCTATTGTGTCATTCTAACAACCACCAAAAAATAGAAGCCTACAACAATGTATTTCCTTGCATATTATGTGTTGAAGCACAAAGCAACATCCTCACTCACAGATGTGAAGATATGTACTGTGCAGTGTGTGCCCTACTTATTTAATGATGAACAAATGATCAAAAACAAAGACATCTTATTTTTGGAGATGTCACTGTTTAACACACGTGTCATCCAGGATTGGCAACATTTGGGAACTGAAATAAGGGGTGGAAGTTAATCCGGGTGTTGGCGCATGATAATGTATGGGAAGTTGAACAAAGTTAAGGAAGTTGAACAAATATAGTTACAGGAATTTGTAAATATATTCGATTATAAAAATACATTGTGGCTGTGTAACACTTTTGCACATTCTTTTTTTTTTACCTTATTAGATCCAGTTCAAATCATAAAAAATCACACAATTCAATTAAGTGTATCATAAATGGTCTAATGAGACACAGAAGATGTGATTTATTAATATATTTCATGATTGCTTTTTATGAATAAAAGTTTGTTTTAGTCAGCTTTAAAGAAAACTAATTAATTCTCTATTAGTCAAGTAGTTTAGCTTGAAAGAAAACAGAAGAATAAAAATGAAAAAAATATGTATTAAATGAATCATCAGAATCAGTAAAATTCTATCACCTTTCAGAAAATGTTGGCGGGTCGCTAAACAGATTAGTGTCTTAAATTACATTTATCTAAATAGATTAAAAACTTCTCAGACTTACTGTATGATTGAAAAGTCTTGCATCCCTCTGCCCCCTGACACCTTCCAGTGCATAATTTTTTTTGACTGAACAATTTCTTCAGAGGGGAAAAACATTCCCAGGGTCGCTTTGTAAATATTCTAGTCTGCTTTGTTTTTTTTTTTTCTGCTAGTGGTAAAACACTGACTGCTGATAGCTACCACACCGAACCACACTTCAAAAAGTCCAGAACTAGAACTATCCCTTCAGCACTGCTATGATGAAATAATTTGTAAAGAGCAAAACCTAATTTCAAAAGCAAAACTTTAAGGGTTGCTTTCGGGCCTAGTATGAGCCTCTTGATATCAATCTAAAATGAATCACCTGCGGACACTTGTTTACTGTAAACAGTGTGGCTGATGAAATTATTACTCACATGGTAGGGGTTTTCAGGATTGTACCCTGACCCCACAGCTGACTGCCCTTCATCCACTGCTTCCTGCTCACTGCGACTAATCGGGTCCCTCTCCTCGGCGGACGTCTTGATCTCCTTCATGTCTAACTGCCGTTTGGCTCGTCGCACGCCGCTCCTTTTCCTCTCCCCATCTGTTCCTCCATTCACAAGAGGCGAGAGTATTGGGTCAACATCCACAAGATGCCATGCGTGTCCTCAGAGCTCAATCCTACATAGCTGGAGCTGTCTCAGATGTCTTGAATAATTCACTCAGCAGCAGTGATATCAAGCAGTGTCGCATGTTTCAACTTCATTGTTTTTTAATACGCAACTTTGTTAGTCCTTTTTCTCTGCTGTTCAACTCTAAATTTAGTCTATGTTCAAGATGTTCAAGTATTATACTAACTTCTAAGCGAAGGCAGAAAATTTTACAAGTGTGTCAGCACATAAAAAAAGCAATCACAGCTAAGACTTTAATGAGCTATGAAAAAAAAGTAAATTGTTTAAATTTAAAATAGATTGTAGTGCGTGTTAGAAGTGTGGTATTTTCTTTCAGTGGGATCAGGACCAGCCTGAGGTATAGTCAAACTCTGTGACTGCCTTGGGCCCCCTGCAAGCATGCGAGCCCCAAAAGATACCAAATTACCCAGAGGGCATGTTGACTAATACATATATCCAAGTGGCAATGACTTAGAATATTATCAAAAAGTTAATTCCTTTTAGTGATTCACTTCAAAAAGTGAAACCCATTTAGAGTCATTAGAAACAGATTGATAGATTTCAATTATTTGTTTCTGTAAATTTTGATGACCCAAAATTAAAATTTCTCAGAATATAAAAAAATAAGCTGGGGGATTCCCTATATCTTTTTCACCTTTTGTCTACCTCACGTTTTTCTTTCCAATCAGCTTTTTAAAGAAATTTGCTTAGATACTGAATGCTGTGAGCAGCCAGCTACTTTCACAATGACCTTTAGTGGATTATCCTCCTTGTGTGGGGTGTCATTGGCTGTCTGCTGGAAGACATTATGACTGTGAAGTCTATAGCTTTTTGTTCAGTTTTAAAATCCTTCTTTTGTTGATCTCTAAAATGCTTTAATTTCCCGAGAAACCAAATGTGAGCTTTTTATTTGCTTTTACCCAATTCATCAAAGTTCACAACAATGAATATTTTATATATATATATTGCTTTGTTGTAAATCCTTATATTATTCTAATATTTTTAAATGATTTATGAAGTTTAAACATAAATGTCAGTATAAATTCTAAAGTTTCTAAATAATTTATGATTGTATCTTCAAGCGGAATAGCATGAAATCAGGTTTATAAAGACATGGGGTGATTTTGGACAGGATACATTTGAAGCATTTCCTCCATAAACAACCAACAATTAACTTTTTGAAATTGTTCCTGTGGAGGGTGTCAGTGACCGTCTGCTGGATAACTGTTAAGTCAGTAGTTGTCCCTATGATTTTGTAGGCCATATCATACCCGCTACATTGTATTGTTGGATTTTTTTTTAAATATAAAAACGTAATATTGAAAATCTCTAAGACACTCAATTT
The DNA here is from genome assembly GCF_011125445.2 of Fundulus heteroclitus. NCBI lineage: Eukaryota > Metazoa > Chordata > Actinopteri > Cyprinodontiformes > Fundulidae > Fundulus > Fundulus heteroclitus. Next base: position 82,279 of record NW_023396580.1, read on the forward strand.
TATATTTCATTATCTGTAAGCCATAATTATCAAAACTTACCTAAATAAATGCTTGAAATATGTCACTGTGCTTTAAAACAATCTATATATAATGTTATGAGTTTCACTTTTCCAGTTAGAAATGGACCCACAAGTGAAATCCTGCTTGGGGCCGACTACATCCTTAAGCAGACTGTGGGAAATGTGGAAGAAACCTTTAGGAGATGTGGGTTGGAGCCAGAAAATGGGAAGTTTCCCACAAAGGTCCAGTATTCTGTTGCCCAAAAAAGTGGTGTTCTTCAGCGGCTGCTTTTCTGCAACCCATACAAGGTGCTCCTCATCGAACCTCACAGGCATCGGTTCATCTGTCTGACAGGAGAACAAACACAGTTTCTCTGAATTACTCAGATTAATGCTGCAATATCGCTCTTTCTTTCCAAATCCGCAGCATTGCGTCTCAGAGAACTTGCACACGTACCAGGTCAAACATCAGCAAGTCTTTGTTGTGTGCTCCCATGAGCGGGAGGTTTGCTTTGATATGGGATTTTATATAGCACTTGTCTCCGCCGAAGAAGCGAATCCCGGTTATTCCCTGCACCAAATCACAGAGATGCCATGTTTACACTCACAGCTTTGCTACTTTGCTAAGCACACAGAAGGTCTCAGCTGAGCTCTGGGGGAAAGTGAGAACAAGGACAAACTTACTCACAATTTGAAAGTCATGAATCTCCACTGCCTCCCCAGCTCCGCTCCCAGTTTGAAATCTCTGCAGATTGTTGTCAGAATCAATTTCCACGGAGCCCTCCCTCACCTCCCCGTTGATGTTCAGGCTGTAACTAACATTATAAACCTGGCAGCATTCAAAGCGAGATGTTAAAATGACTGATTAGTGGAGTTATGTAAATCACAAAGTGGCAAACACAAACAGCAGAGGCAGGAACAAGCTTCACGTCGCTTGTGTTATTTACCCCCTCGCAGACATTTCCATGGAACAAAATCCACCGCAGTTTTTAAACACTGCGAATTTCAGTGAAGCACCACGGGAGGTGCTGCTGCAGACCCCGATGAGGAGGTTTTCCCCACATGTGAGCTCATTAAAACACAAATAAACATTATGCTGTTGCTTATAAAATTTGGAAGAGCGCAATGAATCAATTTGTGCAGCTAGAGTGTTGAAGTCAGAAGGAAATATTTGATTTTACAGTCTGAAATGCTGCATACTAGTCAAGATGTTTAACATATAAAACCCAATTCACTTACATTTTTATCACTGACTTTCCACATGTAGAGGGAAGCCACAGATGCACACAACATGAACGCTGCACCAGCGATAAGGGCCACAACTCCAAATCTCAGTGCATGACTGACTCTGGCAGAAGGTGGTGTGCTGGATGTGCTCCAACCCTTAAATTCAAGAGCAAACAAAAACACACATAGCAATTACAGAACAATGACTGAGGCAAGACTTACACTGCTGGGGTAAACTTAAGACTTTACAGCATTGACAGCTTTACAAACATTTCAGAAATGTCAGTAATGGTTCTGATCAAAAAACCAGCGCCTGTCTTACCGCATCGCAACGAGATCCACCAGCTGAATTCTGCACTTTTTCCATAATCTCTCTCCAGTGGCTCTATAATTCCCTCTCTGGTTGCCTCTCTTTATGGGAGTTGGGTTATCCGCCAGAAGGCTTTCTGACAGGTATGTGTGAATGACGCAAGGTTAATATAAAATTGCAAAATTCTCCATGTGAATGTTACCTGGGTCTCCAGGTTTCCCCCGAGCGCAACATGTGGCCAAACCCATGGTGCCAGACAAAGACAAACTTGCAAAGGAGCTTTGAAATGACAGGACACTGGCATGTGCCACAGACAGAGATGCACTGTTTGTGGAAATTATTCAAACATTTACACACACAGACACACACACACACACACACATATATATATATATATATATATATATATATATATATATATATATATATATATATATATATATATATATATATATATATATATATATATATATATATATATATGTATGTATATATGTATATATGTATATATATATATATATATATATATGTATGTATATATACATCAAACATCTCAGTACAGAAGAGCACAATCTCAGGAAAAGCTAAGATCCTAAGAAGAACCCTCATGCTCCCAGGCCTGTGGTAGAGGACCCACCCTGCTAAGGAGTATGAGGGGTATGTGTGTGTGTGTGTGTGTACACCAGTAGCACAAAATTGTAAAATGGAAAGGAAATTTAACATGGTAAATTTTAACCAAATAAAAGCCTCAATTTGGAATATTTTACCACCAGCCTCTGATTTTCCAGAACGTCTCTGTATTTAGCTCCTTCTATCACTTTATCAACCCTGCCCATCTTCACTGTCCCTAATGAAAAACACCAAAACAAAACAATATATATATATATACATTCTCAAACAATGAATCCACCTTGGGATTTGTGAGGTGCTTCACCAATTATACTTTCAGCTGATTTGTCAACCTGAACTGCAGCTCCTCCAAAGTTACCACGGGCCTCTTTACTGCTTCTTTGATGTGTGTTTTCCTTAGCCAGCTTGTCAGTTTAGGTGGACAGCCAAGACTTGGTAGGTTTAGTCACACCGTGCTTTCTCCATTTTGGGTGACCAAACCGGTCAGATTTGATTTTGTCAAGGAGTGTCACAATAAAGGGGCTGAATGGAACTTTTTGATGTTTTATTGTGAAAAAATATATGGAAGACCAGGGATCCTTTTCCTTCCACTCCACAAGTATGGTCTACTTTGTGTTGGGCAATCACATAAAATAATAAATAAAATACTGTACATAGAAATTTGCAGTTTTAACCCAACAAAACTGGAAAAAAACCCTCAAGGCTATGAATACCCATGCAAGGGGCTGTGCAATAATCTCGTCTCATTTTTGTGTGCGGTAATTAATCTACTTGGATTTGTGCAAAAGCATGATTCAGTTTTGCTTTAAATTTATGCAGAAACGCAGAACTGTCAAGCACTACCTTGTCATACATTTTTTATGTGCTTGCTGCAGATTTCCTTAAGTTGTTTGCCAAAGTGTCAGCAGGAATGGAGCCTGGCACTATACCTGTAGTCAAACATGTAAATATTATTATTCTTAGGTGTATATGTTCAGACAGCGGGCTGGAGGAAAGTATACACTCTGAATACCTTACACAGAGAGAGAGAGAGAGAGAGAGAGAGAGAGAGAGAGAGAGAGAGAGAGAGAGAGAGAGAAAGAGAGAGAGAGAGAGAGAGAGAGCCTAATTATGAGCTTTCTAACTTCAAGTTTTATGGTCAAGGTTTCTCTGTCTTTATCATAATGTGAAAACAAGAAACAAATTGCAAGAAAAGAGATTTAAATGGACTCTGCACCTGTTGCTTGGGAACATATTAGATTACTTTTTTTTGGATAATTGGTTAGTTGGGAGGCAATCACAGAAGGTGAAGGTATTCTTTGACTTTTGAAAGATATGCAATTGTAGGAGAATTTGAGCAGCAGTGCCGTATTTGCATTCAAATTGGAGCTGCAGACTATCCACATTGTGCATTGTGAGCAGACATAGAGATTGTTTTCGCTCACTGTCAGTTTAGAACTACATTATATTTACTGCGGCGCTCAAGCCTTTGAGGCAAATGAAAGGCAAAAAGGCATTTAATTGATGTTGTATTTCTATAAACAACTCGATTTTTTACATTTTAGTCACTGTAGAACAGCAGCAAAGTGTTTATTTGAACTTTTTATTTGTGCAACATCATGATAAAACCTACCACAAACATGGTTGATTGTTTTCCACAGCAGAGAGGCCTTTTTTTTAAGCCTAAATGTCCAAAAGGTCATGCCCTTAAATAGTAACACATGCTTTTAAAAAGTCATAATAAAATTCCTCTTTACATTGAATCATTATGAAAAATATATTATCAATAGAAAATCTTGCATATTACACATAATACAATGAACAGTCTTATATGAGCCAAAAGACACACAACACACTACTGAACACGTCAAAAATCCCACATGGAGTCAATCTGGATGAAAGATCTGTACAGTAAAAAGCTTAAATGTCATTTAATTACAGTTTGAGAGAAATTGTGGGGTCTTTTAAGAGTTTGTGTACTCAGGGATGGATATTTCATCTGTCTCCTGTATCCTAGCGGGTGTTGGTGGACAGACAAGAATGTAATCAAACTCCTGGTGTTGGACCTTCTCATACACGCTCTGCAGACCACTGGTTTTAGGTATTTGGGGTGGGTAGTAGTTTTCCCTCCTAGCATCCCGGGGAAGCGTGGCTGTCTTGGAGAACGTCGACAGGTGTGGTCCGCAGGCCAAGCTCGTGTTGGGCCTGGTGGCCGATGGGCTCCAGCAGCGGTCCGAGTGCCCCAGCACTTTGCATTCGCTGGTGCACGCCCAGAGGCCTGAGGGGGAGGAATCAAAACAAAACAGCAGCTCTTGTCAGGATGTGACATAAATAGTTGATGGATCATCTGGATGTGTGAGGATAGGCGATCCCAGGGAGCTCAAATGAAACTCAGCATGCATGTGAATTAATCATAACAAGTCTTGAGTACTGGTGAACATACAGCTTAGATTTCATGCTACATTGATTAAGTGCTGGATTTTTCTGACACTCACTGTTCATTGGTGGGGACTCTTTTTTATGCACGTCTGCACTGATGTCAGAGTCGCTGTCGTTGAAGTCGCTGTCCCCTTTCCCGCTGTCCTTCCCGCTAATTTGGGGGTCTCTCGCTGAGATAGTCGTGAACGAGTTGCCCTTCCATATTGTAATAGGTCTCACGGTTTCTTTCCCATAACCTGGTAGTGTGGAATAACCCTGAAAAATAAGCACATTTATTTTTAGTCAGAAAGCTTAAATAGATTAGGTGGTAATCTTAAAATGTATGAGAAACATTTGCTTACCTTTAACTTGGCTTCCATTGGCCTGCTGTTTGGCTCAAAGATTCCTGTTGTCTGCCTGCTTTCCTCACTGCTGGTCTCCGTTGTGTTGCTGTTGGCCAGAGGCAGACCCTCTGGAAATGAGTGGGCATCAAACGTGTTGCCTTTGTGATTGACGATCAATGAATCCATACGACTACCTTCGGTTTTCTCCACATTGGGCATTTCTGCTTTGTCGTCATAACCCCCCTCAGTTGTTTCCTTTTTCCTGCGGCTACAGATCGTCGTGATGAGAATGATAGCCAGCAGGAGAACCGAGCAGCTCCCAGCCAGGACGATGATTATGGCTATGGACATGTCCCACTCGAAGAGGTCCGCGTTGCTACTTTGATCTGAGGAAGGTTGGCTGGGTGGGGTGCCTTCTATGAAACTGAAAATAATCATGGCTGTGGAGGTCAGAGAGGGGGATCCGTTGTCACTGACTGCCACTGTGACTTTAACGCTATCTGTGAGGTCATAAGTGAGCTTTCTGCTCACGAGCACCTTTCCAGTGTCTTTGTTGATGGAGAATCCTAAGTGCCCACCATCTTTGATCTTAAAGGACAGCTGTGCGTTTATGCCCTCATCTGCATCCGTGGCCCTAATCTGGGTCACCAAGTAACCAGCAGGCGCATCTTTGGGCAGGAAAACCTCAGCAGACCCCTTGTAAAGCGAAGGCTCTATGATGTACGGCTGGTTATCATTCTGATCAATTATTTTTAACCTGATGATGGCTGTGCTCTGCAGCTGAGGTGATCCCCCGTCGCTCGCCTGAATGTGCACATCCAGCTGCTTCATCACCTCATAATTGAAGCTCCTCAGCGCATATATGGAGCCAGACGCTGAATTGAGAGACACAAAGGTGTTCACTGGGGACCCCATGATGACACTGTCCACCAGCCTGTAGGTGATCTTCCCGTTGTTACCCAGATCTGCGTCGGTGGCCTCAACCGTGGTGATGTAGGCGCCCGGGGCGTTGTTTTCCACCACTGCCACCTCATAAACGGCCCGGGCAAAGTGGGGGGCGTTGTCGTTCTCATCGCTGAGCCGAATGGTGAACTGGGTGATTTTTCTCAGCGGGGGTGACCCGAAATCCTCAGCCATCACTGTCAGATTGTACTCACTGATCCTCTCCCTGTCCAGGGCGGCCGCTGTGACTATCATGTAGCTGTCCTCGTGGGCCTGCCGGAGTTTGAAGTGATCGTGGCCGTACAGCGTACAGTGGATCTGACTGTTGACGCCAGAGTCTCTGTCCAGAGTGCTGATCAGCGCCACCAGGCTGTCCTTCTCCGCTGCCTCGCTGATGTGCGCAACACCCGTCGCCGTGGAGGTCATCGGGGTGATGCTGATCTCCGGGGCGTTATCGTTCACGTCCGTGACGTGAATTACGATTTTGCACACGGACGGGATTGGATTTGCGCCCAGATCGATGGCCTGCACGTCCAGCTCGTAGGTGCTTTTCTCCTCGAAGTCCACGGGACTCCTGAGGGTCAGGCGGCCCGACTTGTTATCCACTTGGAAAAGTTCGCGGATCTCGTGAGAGACCTGCTTCCCGAACCCGTAGACCACCTCCCCGTTCAGACCCTCGTCGGCATCCACCGCGTTAAGATCCAGGATCACGGTGCCGACCGAGGCGTCCTCTGGGAGGCTCACTGAGAAGCTGTTCTGGTCAAAAACGGGGCTATTGTCGTTGAAGTCAGTCACTCTCACGGTTATCTTAGTTGAACCGGTTCTGTAGGGGCTCCCTCCGTCTTTTGCCACCAGCTCTAAATTATATGAGGACTGAATTTCCCTGTCGAGCTCCTTCATAAGAATCAGCTCGGCATATTTTACCCCGTCCGCTCTTTGGAGTACGTCGATGCTGAAGTGACTGTTTACAGAAATATGATAGCTTTGTATGTAATTTGACCCGACATCAGCGTCCACAGCGGGGTCCAGGGGGATCCGGGACCCCAGCGCTGCGTTCTCTGAGATTTCCACCACAGACTCCCTGCTCGGAAACTCCGGAGAGTTGTCATTAACGTCCCTTATTTCCACCTCGACGTGGATTAGTTTGTAGCGGTCTTTGGAGAAATTAACCACGTCAAAAGTAATCAGACACTGTGGAGTGTGCCTGCATATCCTCTCCCTGTCGATCCGCTCCCCGACAATGAGTTGCCCATCGCTCTCTCTAACTCGGATAAAGGAGTCGTTAAATTGTTTCATCATCCTGAAATTGGTCTTGGATGAGTGGGACACACTCAAGGACATGTCCTTGGCGAGGTTCCCGATGATAGTGCCCGGCGCGTCCTCCTCTCTGGTCTGGTATCGCACTGTATTTCCCTCGGACCGAGTCCAACAAGAGAATAAACAAAGATGAAGATAGAAAATGATAATCCACCGGTGCCAATAAGTTACGATCATCTTTGCACTGGTCTTTTCCTCGCCGAGTTGCCCCGTTGTGTGCGGTTCACATCTGGAGCGAGCTCTTCATGCAGCGCCCCGCTTTTCCAAACTGAACTGTGCTGAAAGTGAAAGTTAGTCCTTCTTTGCGCGCAGCAGCCAGTCAGCCAGATATGCTCGCAGCCTCGCCTTCAACACAGCTCCAAATTCTGCAGTGGCGGGGTTTATACAGCTCCTCATGCTAATGAGACCAAGTGTGACCAATCCCTCGCTTTTGAATTAAAAATACATCCACACGGGGAGAAAAAAAATGCTTTGAACTCCTTATTTTCTTTCTTTAAGATGGGGGACAAAGATAAATGTGTGAATGCAGATGTGGTGGAAATAGCTATATGTATTTTTGTTTTTTCATTATTGTCATAACTACAGGTGCATCTGCTCACAATTCACAATTACTCACAATTACATTTATAGTTATTCATAAATAACTGTAAATGTAATTGTGGGTTTCAAGTTAATCAATCAACAGTAAAACTCATATAACATTATATAAAATGAAGACAAATCAATTGGAAATAGCATAAGATAAATAAAAAAAGGATATTTAAAACCCAATGACATGAAAGTGTTCAGCACATAGTTAACATTCTCCACAACAAAGGTATTAGCAAACAAAGCTGTCTGTTCACAGAGCGTTAGATCCAACCATAGGAATGGAAAGTTTAGTGGAAGGAAAACATTTTATGAAAAGCAGTGCAATCTTAAAGGCAACCAAGTGTAAAAGTTGTATCAAAGCAAACAAAACTGAATTTGAGCTTGTTCTCATAATTGTATACAAGAAAGCAAAATACCTTTACAGCAGCAACACTAATAAGGGAGCCCTTGACAGTCCCTTGAGAATCAGTCCTGCTCTATGCTTTTTCTAAATAATAATATTATAACCTATTTTTTGGATGATGTAATCACATGACTTAACAGAACGGATGACTAAAAAATTATATATATATATATATATATATATATATATATATATATATATATATATATATATATATATATATATATATATATATATATATATATATAAACAAGACATAATTTTTAGATGAACAATCATTTTCAATGTTATAAATTAAGTGTTGTTTCCTTTTCTTGCGACATTACCTAATTTCCCAATTTGCCAAAGTTCACCCTATTTAGATTAAAGCAGAACCATGTAAGTTTTGACCCAAGTATTAGATTCATTTTAGATGTATGGCAGCTCAGTGCGGACTGCCTTTCTCAAAAACCTGCCTATGTAACTTCAGAGGTCATGTTTAAAATTTAACCCACTGTGTCATACATTTTAAATTACTCAAGGTACTTATATGAAAATATTAAGTGTGCATGGTGTTATATTAGGTATAACTTGCCTTGTACTGTCAATGAAACAAAATAAACTAAGTGATGTATCTAGTTATTTGTGACACTGTTTTAAAGTGTAGTGTTTATTTTTATGAATGGTCTAGCATTGTTCAAAGTGTTTGTAAAATCCTTTAGCCACAATTATACAGTATACAGTATACAGATGTTATTTATTGCTTTTACCAACAATTAAAGTCTGCGGGATTTATTTGCAGAAGTCGTTTCCCTCATCTTTTGATGTAGGCTTTATTGTCTACCGAGTATGCCTGCATATATGGGTGCATGCATTTTGTATATTAATGTGTGTGAGTGCACCCCAGGGACTTTTAATTGTTCTTAGGAAGCTGAGCGAGGTCTTAGTTAACTTGACAACAACATATTCCTCAAGGGACAGATCTGCTGGAAAATATCTCCCGATGAAGCGAGTTGCAGCTGATGTAGCTGAATTATTTCAGATATAATTCTAAGGGTACCTGTGTATATCCATGCTTACATAAATATTGTAATTCAATGCTCTATACTGGCACAGCTAATAAGCCTTTGGCAAACATGGATAGTACAGTAAACCTTTATACACACATCTTATTTCTTTCTTTTACTCTTTGTGATATATATATATATATATATATATATATATATATATATATATATATATATATATATATATATATATATATATATATATATATATATATAGCTCTTATCTGATTATCTAGGTTTGCTTTATTTCTACAATGCCATTGTGATGCCTCACTGTGTTATGAGATTTGCTTCAATCAGCTTTGTTTTCTGCTCTTCATATGCATCTGATACTGTTTCTAATTATTATACCTTGCAATGTGGCATTCATTAGCACCCCTAAATAGTTGGCTCTTGTTAGTCCCAGTTTGTTCCCTTTTTATTTCCTGCTGTGTTGCTGCTTCGATTGGCTCAGCTACTTGTAGCTAGGTTTTTTGGGAATAAACAATCTTGTCTTCCACAGTCTTGTTTGCATTTCAGCTCCCACAGTCACTGCAAGCCACAGCATAACCATCAATTTAGTCTGGATATCCCACTCCACTGGGTTTCACAATGTTGCACATGTACAAGGCCTTCTGAAAGCATTGATAACTCTTGAACTTTTCCACATTTTGCATGATTACAACCACAAACTCCAGTGTATTTTATTGGGATTCAGGCCTACATGCAAAAGATTACATGTGGCAAACGCTGACACCACCGGAGATGGTCACTGGAGTTTGAGACTCTCACTCAAGTTGCACTTAAATAGCAAATATTAAAGAGACTTGGACTCCTGGTCTGAGATTTGTGCCTTGCAAATATGTAATGAAGAGTTAAAGGAAGTCGGTAGGTGGGCTTCAGACTGCAGCAACCGTGCATGTTTTACTGAGAAAGGAGATGCACTTGATTAACAGCCAGTGACATTGGTGGATTCTAATGGCTCATAACAATCTGTTCATGTTAGCTGTAGGTACTCAATAAAGACCTCATGAATGTCTCTCCAAATGAATGCTGTATCAAATGACTTTGGATCATTTAAGGAACTAAATAAACTCACTCGCCTGTGACATTGTCTCACCATTAAGCTAGCTGCAACTTTAGAGGGAAACCTCTGGCTAACATGTCAATACAAAAGCACTATATGTTCTGATCCTTCAAAGGTTCAACACTAATTTATCTGCTCACTAAACTTTGTCTTGTTCATTATGTTGTAATTTATACCAAATATTTGAATATCTTTACTATTTAGAATTGAGAGCAAATGTTTTTTATGTGGATTTAGAAAACGTTTTTCCAATATTATTAACAATTCCCCAGCCAAGAGTAAGGGGAAGAAAATCCCCTGTTTAATGCAATAAACGGTGAAGGAGTGGAACTAATGAAGACATGGATAAAAAAGTGCAATTTTTTCTATGACAAAGGCAAACACTTTGTTTGACATGATTAAGAAATTGATTTATATATTTTTTTCTGGAGCCTGAATGCCTTTTCTAATGGAGTAGGTGTTGATTGTAATTAATTTTCTTATTTACCAGTTTTGTTTTGAGGGAGGAATAAATGTTAAAAGATAAATAATATTAAGTCAGAAAGAAAATATCACATGTTCTTGAAACCTACAGGAACCCAGTGTTACAGGTGAACTAAATGTGGACAAAGACAAATGTCACTTTGTCCTCAGTTACAAACTAGTGCTGTTCCTCTGGCAGTTCAGGTGGGCAGATTAAAAGGGGTTCCTGAAGACCAAGGTTTATGTGTGTTATGTTAACCTAACGTAGTTGAGGATGAATTTTGTTTGATATTTCAAAGTCCTCCGTATAATGATCTGAGAAATGATTTGTTTAAGAGGCTGCAGAAAAACCTTGGTTTCTTTTAGTCGACTGAAGCAGATATGTTAGGCTGGCTATTTGTTTTCACAGAGAGTTTTGTATGCTCTATATTGTATTGTATAAAACCCTGGTTCACAGCCAAACTCGGTAGACTAAGGTTGGACAAAGAAGATGCCTTAAGAAGTGGGGCCAAATGGAGATTTAGAGATACAAAATACAAGTTTAGCAGGGCAGTGAAATTGAAGCTAAACGACTGTACTCTGAGAAGCTGAAAAACCAGTTTTCAGCGAACAACGCTGCTTCTGTCTGGAAAGGTCTCAGGCACATAACAAATTACAAGCCTAAAACCCCCCACTCCATAAACGATCGACAGTTAGCAAACGACCTTAACACCTTCTACTGTCGTTTCGACAGACATAGGGACAGTCCTGCAATCACCCCCCACGACTCCACCCAACAGATCACCACCTCCTCCTCAAAGACAACTCTTTCCACACATGAGAGAGATGTTAACAAACTCTTGAGAAGACAGAACCCCAGGAAAGCTGCTGGACCAGACTCTGTCTCTCCATCCACCTTGAAGCACTGTGCTGATCAGCTGTCTCCAGTGTTCACAGGCATTTTTAACACCTCACTGGCGACATGTCACGTCCCAGCCTGCTTCAAATCCTCCACTATCATCCCTGTCCCAAAGAAGCCAAGGACCACAGGACTTAATGAGTTTAGACCCGTCGCTCTAACCTCTGTGGTTATGAAGTCCTTTGAGCGCCTTGTGCTTTCACACCTAAAAGAAATCCCCTCTAAATAATATTACATATGATTTAGCAATGGTATCAAGGTGTTACACGATTGTATCTGTTGCTTTATGTCTGTTGGTTGTGCTGTTCTTTTTGTGTCTCTTTCCAGGTGATGGAGCAGACAGAGGACGTTTTATCATTCTCTTCCTTTTATCTCTTCTTTCTTTCACTTCTTCTTTCTCTTTTTTTTCTCTTCTTGTTTTTCTTTTACTCTCCTACTTTGTAGTGTCCATATAATTTGAAATTCTCCCTGCAGGAATCACAATAAAGCTATTTACACGCACAAGCGGAGCATTATGGCGAAAGCTGTTTGCTCCACTTGTGAAAGTAAAATCTGTCGAGCTCTATTTGGCATTAAGATATCAATTTTTATTGCCACATTGCTAGACAGGACACTGGGGGGAAAAAAAAAAACTCTAAATCTTGGACCCCCTACAGTTTGCCTACAGAGCCAACAGGTCTGCAGACGACGCTGTCAACCTGGCCCTTCACCACATCCTCCAGCACCTGGACTCTGCAGGAACCTACGCCAGGATCCTGTTTGTGGACATCAGCTCTGCCTTCAACACAATCATCCCAGCTCTGCTTCAGGAGAAGCTCTCCCAGCTGAATGTACCTGACTCCACCTGCAGGTGGATCACAGACTTTCTGTCTGACAGGAAGCAGCACGTGAAGCTGGGAAAACGTGACACTGACCCACAGCTCATCAGCACTGGTTCCCCCTAGGGCTGTGTTCTTTCTCCTCTGCTCTTCTCCCTGTACACCAACAGCTGCACCTCCAGTCATCAGTCTGTCAAGCTCCTGAAGTTTGCGGACGACACCACTCTCATTGGACTCATCTCTGATGGTGACGAGTCCGCCTACAAGTGATAGGCTGACAATCTGGTGACCTGGTGCAGGGAGAACAACCTGGAGCTCAACGCTGTAAAAACAGTGGAGATGGTTCTGGACTTCAGGAAGAACTCAGCCCCAGCTACCCCCATCACCCTCTGTGACTCCACCATTGACACTGTGGAGTCTTTCCGCTTCCTGGGAACTATCATCTCCCAGGACCTAAAGTGGGAGCTTAACATCAACTCCCTCACCATGAAAGCCCAGCAGAGGATGGACTTCCTGCGGCAGCTGAAGAAATTCTACCTGCCAAGTACAATGATGGTGCAGTTCTACTCCTCCATCATTGAGTCCATCCTCACCTTGTCCATCACCATCTGGTACGCTGGTGCCACCGCTAAAGACAAGGCCAGACTGCAGCATGTCATCCGGTCTGCAGAGAAGGTGATTGGCTGCAATCTTCCATCTCTCCAGGATCTGTACACCTCCAGGACTCTGAGGCTTGCAGGGAAGATTGTGGCTGATCCCTCGCACCCCAGTCACATATTTTTTCAGTCACTTCCCTCTGGCAGGAGGCTGCTGTCCATCAGGACCACAACCTCATGCCACAAGAGCAGTTTTTTCCCATCTGCTACCAGCCTTACGCTGGTAAGGCAAAGAGCCACCTGTGAATCTGGACACTGTCTCTGTCCCCCGTTCAGGACTTACAAGCTTCAGCGTTACATTAACGCACAGTTAACTGAGTGTATACAGCTTCGGTATATATATACTTTTTATTTTTTTACTTTTTATTTTACTGTATTCTTATTTTTTGTCTGCACCATCAACACCAAGTCAAATTCCTTGTAAGTGCAAACCTACTTGGCGATTAAACTTGATTCTGATTCTGATACGCTGGTTATGTAAATGTTGATATATCAAATAAAATCCATGTAAAATACACCAAAGTCTGTGGCTGCAATGTGACAAAATGTGAAAGAATTGGTGCAATGCACTGTATAACCACACACAAAGGCTTTTTTTGTTTGTTTTTTTCTCAATTTTCCTCCACTTTTTTATTTTTAGGAGAAGGTTCTTTTTTTCCCTGATAGCATGAACGATTTGAATCCAGTTTGAACAACAAATTGGTTAAAAACTCATTAATATATTTAGGAGAGACTCCCCATCTCCAGGATGGCACACTGCAGAGCATTGAAAAAGTTTATTTATATATATATATATATATATATATATATATATATATATATATATATATGAACTTCTTTAATGCTCTAAATGACTTAACAGAACGGATGACTAAAATTTTATTTATATATATATATATATATATATATATATATATATATATATATATATATATATATATTCACATGAAGGAACACTAACCGGCACAAATCTCTCACACCATCCCGTCTATCAGCTTTGGGATGAATATGGAGTGTCAGATGAGTGACAGACCTTATCACTCAACCTCAGTGTCTGACCTCTCCGATAATTGTGCAGCTGAAAAGCATCAAATCTCTTTATCCACAGTCTTTTGCCTTCCAAGAAGGAAACAGGGAGATAAAAGTGGTGTATTAATGCACATGGTTTTCAGTCAATGGCCGCTTATTTCAGCAGTGTTCACATCCAGCAGTAAGATTGACATTTTAGTGTACTCTGCTCACATTTTTAACCACTCAGGCTGAGAACAACAACACCAGACCTAAAATCTGTAGCCTCAGATTTAAACTCCTGCCTTCAATCAAAGTATTTTCCAGCAGAGCATCACAAGGTTCACCAGCGTTAGATTTACTGAGGGATAACCCTGTGCTATTGACTCAGTAAAGTGCTGGCAAACATTCCCGTCAACCCTCGTTCAAAATGTGGTATCAGGAACTGGCTGTGCAAACTGTATTTTGGCAGTAATCAGGAGAACAAATCTTTCGATTTCCTCTTGGGATCTGATTTAGTTTCCATCAAATATGTGTGCATGGAAGTTTGTTCTTTCAAGATGTTCTGTCAGGTCCCCTGTGCACCTTATTGGATTAGGCTTGTGCAGAATAATTATGTTTTTACACGTCTTTGTTCTGCAGCAGCAGCAGCAAGAAGAGGATATTTGAGAAGGATGGGAAGAAACTCCTCTTTCACTCAGCATCTGGAAGAATATGGAGAGCAATTCATCTCTGACTAGTTACAGCTAACTTTACCAATTCCTCCTTTTTCATACTGATTCATTAGGCAGTTACAGAGGACACAGATTGTTGAGGTTGAAGTGCTGTATAAAAACGTTTGTCTGTTACGGGTATTGCCAATTCCACAAAAAAACATCTCCAAATAGAAGAGGCTTGTAATATTCTAGGTTCTGTTTTGGTTTGTTTACTCTCCTGCCTTAGGTTCTCTGGCTGCTTTGAGTTTTGTCTTGTCTAGGTTCCTGTTTTGCTTGTTTACAGTTAGTTTATCCTGTTTTGGTCATCCGTGTTAGTCTTGGCTTTATCTTCTGTTTTAGTTTTATACTTCGGGATTGTTTTGTTTCTTATAAGGTCTGGTGTAGTTTGTTTCTGTCCACTTGTCCTCTCAGCTTTTTAGGTTTGGTTTCTGATCTGTTCTTGTTTTGAGCCTCGGCACTGATGTCTGGTCTAATTACTTACTCTGCACACCTGCCTAACTCCACCCCTGCTGCAATCACCTCTCACCAGTTTCACCTGCCTCCACCTCCATATATACTGTTGAGACCAGACATCAGTGCCAGGTCGTCTTGTTGGTCTTGTCATGTTTTTGGGTGAGTCAATCCTGATCTGATGTTTGTTTTTGGAATTTTTACCAAGTTTTTCCCTTCCAGAGAACCTGAGTTATTTCGTCATGTTCCCAGTCAGTTTCTGTTCCTATGAAGTTCTGGATGTTTTTTATTAGTCTTTTTGATTATTCAGTCCTTTTTTGCATTGCTCTGCTTTTTGTTAAATAAATCCCTTTTTTAAGAACCTCTGCTGGTCTGGCTGATTTCTGGGTCCGCTGCCGTGATTCATTACAAGGCTATAGTAAACAGCAAAGATAAGTTTACATTTATTAAACTGTCTAACATTTGTAAAATTTCTTTATTTTTAAACCACATGTTTTCACATTCGGGTCAAAACTATTTAAAAGTAAAACATATGTCTTTTTTATTTTTTATTTTTTACAGAATACCATTCATCTACCTCATCCGTCCATCCCGTCCTTACACCCATATCATCAATTTATGTTTAGGAGAAGCAGACATACCCATTTCTCCCTGTCTGCACTAACTGGCTCCAACACCTCCTGGGAATCTTTAGCTGTTTTTAAGCCAGATGGAAAACATAAGCCCTCCAGTGAGTTGGGGTCAAGTACTTGACCCCAAGTACTTGCAATGGACCTCTGCCCATGTAGCATCCTCAGTGTAGATGAGGATCTTATTTGTTCCTCCTAATTTTGAATGCACTATTGGGGGAAACAAGTTTATCTACCCTGGAGAGAAAACTAAATTCAACAGTCTTCTTGGACTTTTAATCATTAGCAAGATTTAATGGGCACAGGTAGCACTGGGATGAAAATGTATTGGTAAATGAATAGCGTCACATAAATTCATTCTTCATGGTGAAGATGAAGAACAGTTCCAACGTTGCTATAATTTCAAAGTAGGATACTTTAGAACATTTGCATATTCTAAGAGTATTTAATGTCATTTAGGATGATATTTGGGAAGTTTTCCAAATAGAAAGGTATTCAAACTTATGCTAGTGTGCTAGTGAGACAGAGGTGATCTGTATATATATATATATATATATGACAGCATTCATCCCTTTAATGTTTGTTGCAGGGGTTGTCTTTGATTTAGTCCCAATTTCAGCCAATTGGTTTCTGAACATCTTATATCTTTTTGCATGTAGAATTTTTCCTGAAACAACGAAGACCATGAAATATACAGTTGAAACCACATATTTAGAAAAAAGACAGGTCAACTTTTTTTTTCTTCTCACTGTCTGGTATTAAGTCAAACTGAAATTTTCTGTTTTAAGTGAGGTAAGATTACCAAAATTATTGTGATTAACTAAATGCCTGAATAATGAGAGATCTTTTTCAAAAAACTCTCTGACTTAAACTCTCTGACTTAGATCAAACTTTTTGTCTATAACTCCACATGCTTCTCACTGTTGTGTGTTGGGATTTTGGCCAATTCCTCTTGACAAGAATGAATCAAATTTGTAGGCCATGTGCACAAACCCTTTCATCTCTGCCTACAAAATATTGTGGCCACTCCAAAACTTTCACTTTGTAGTCCTTTGTAAGCCTCTTTGTATCTATCGTGTAATAACGTGTTTTGTGAGGCGCAGCGGATGAGTCGGTCACCCTTGTACGGCTCAGTTCGGAGAGTGTTTTCAGCCTTGCAAGCTTCCCCCTTCTTCCTCTAAATGTAACACTGGTCATTACACTCAATTTCAGTTCCATCAGACCTCAGGACATGTTTCCAGGAATTAAGGTCTCTATCCCTATATGCATTTTCAAACTCCAGTCTGGCATTTGGTGTTGGAGTAATGGATTCTTCCCCACTGAGTGGTCTCTCAGCCTGTGATGGTCTGGACTCACGTCACTATGTGCAATTATGTACATGCTTCATCAAAGCATTTCCCTTTTTCCAGTGTGTACGCTCCAAACGATATGACTTGCCACTGAGCAAGAGCTTTATTTAACCCTCCATTCTGAGCTGTTTGAATAAGCATATTCAAATATGTCCTCAGTTCCTACATCATTTTCAAATTACATCTACTTCTATTCTTAAAGCTTGCCTGCAGCTCTTTGATGTATGTTAGATTAAGCAATTTCATGCAGCAAAGGAAGCAGCTGAAAACTATGAAGAATTGTTTATTGAAATCCCAGCTACACTGTTATTGCTCCTCTTAACATGGTGTGGAGTCGCATGCTCTGCAGGCTCTTTAATGAGTACGAAGGTGATTGCAGATTCAGTGTGGGCGGGTTATCTTTGGATCGCATTAAAGCAGGTCAAATGGCTGTTGTGGAAGATGGATTATAATACTACAGAGCAGCATTTGTTTTAACCAGCACACGGAGGAGTTAATGTGGATTTACGATAAGTAAATGTTTATGGTTGAAAAGGGTTATTTAGCAGATGGTTGATTTCACTGTTGTCTGCAGATTTCTTCATTTACTGTGAGTTCATTTGAATATAGTGTTTAATTACTTTGCTCAGAGAAAACTTTTTTTCTTTACAAGAAATGACGGATTTTCAACTCATAATACCACATTCATGCTAGTTATCTGAGTTATTACCCATGTAGCAAAATGTAATTTTATTCCAATATCTGAACTCAAGGTCACTTCCTCTAGAGGAAGAAGACAGCAGAGAAAGGCTGTGAAGTCAGGTCACATTTTGCATTAATGGCTCTGCATTTACATCTTTTTTTTTTTTGCAGGTAGAATTTTATAGCTATATTTATTCACAGTAAAAGCAATCAACTGTCAGAATCGTGAGTCACAACAAATGTCCACATTTTGTGATTAATGTTATATAATTATGCCGGGCAGAGCTACTTCCATTAAAGTTACTGGCAAATTATTCACAGCCTCAAACACATTCGCAGAGAGAGTGAAGGATGCGAGCTGCAAGCAAGAAACGTAAGAGGGGGGGGGGGAGAAAATGTGGCAGGGAAAGATATTTCAAATTTAGTGTTGGCCCACAGACACAATTCTGTATTTAATGGGATTCTAAATGCATTTAGTTTCAAGGGATGCCTTTGCATTTTAAGTTCTCTAATCACTCGGCTGTATAATGTGCCTGAAGAAATGCCACAATAGGGTGAATTTGTGCAAGGCATTTAGCTTTGCATTCTTTTTACAAAGATTAGGAATCAGGGGCAAATTACCGTGTGGTGGGGCTCAGTTCAGCTGAATATTACCCTGGTGGGAGATCGCTTGCTTTAAAGAAGTCTGTCTTTGAGAAGCCTGACTTGCCGCTCCCCTGCTATGTCTCCAGTTCTCCCTCTCAGTGTAGTTTAGCAAGAGAGTGTTGCTCCCACCCACTTCCAGAAGAGACTCATTAACCTCCAGCAAGTTAGGCAAGCGGAAATTGCAGGTACACCCTGCAAACAGCTGTCCAAAATAAATCCACCCGGAGTCTAATTAATAACACTTGTGTTGTTTGCTTTTGCCACGCAAAAGTGTAAAAATTGCACGTTTGAAAATAGTTTGCCACATGACCCACTGTGAAATTATAATGAGTTGTTGCTGTATTTTATTAAAAAAAATTGATGGAATGTGTTAATTGGTGAACTTTGCTGACACCGTTTCAGTGTTTGAACAGAGCTAATTCCTGCAAATTTATTTGCTGTAAGTCACTTCATAATAAATGGACAAGTATACAAGAATGGTACCAATCTCTTGAACAAAGGCTTGGTAAAAGCTTATAAGCATACAGTTTGGATAGCTTGTTTTTCTCCTGAAAAAATAAATCATCACATTAAAACTGTATTTTGGATTTACTCTGGTATTAAAATGTGCTTGATGGTTTAAAACATTTAAATGTGAACAAAAGAAAAAACAGAAGAATCCATTGCATCTATTCATCAGGAAAATTACACAAAACCATAATTCTTTTGTTATGATAACTGGTAAACTGACAATAATGCATAAAACCCTTTATGCATGGCTCTTCAACTTCAGTTTTAAAAGGACAAAATACTAACTTAATGGTTTGTTTAATTACCACATAAGATAAAGAAAACAGACCCACCATGTTTTAATAGTAGAAGAAAGAAAAACAAAATAGTATCATAGGTTTCCAAATGGAGTCTAACAAGTTTGAGTTTTAACATTAACAAAGTTTAAAGTCTTAATCATTATTTGATTATTTTTTCTTAAAGGTGCACAAAGTTTTTTTTATAAAAGAATCACATCCTGCTGGTGTAGTAGTTGTTATTGTGGTGTTTTATGCTTTTATTTTGGTCAATTTGTTAGTAAATAAAGCCTTTCACATTTATTTATAATAAAAATGGAAGTACGTCACTGCACATGCAAGGCAGGGGATAAAACAAGGAAGTGGCTAGCGGCTCTTAGCATTTCCCAGCAAAACAATGCAGAATGGTCCAAGTGAAATCCAGTGAAAAGAAAATGCAAAAAAATATCTGTTTCCAAGAGAGAAAAGACTGGCACGTCAATGGGAATACAGTATGAACGTTGGTGTTCACTGGCGCGGACGCTGAACCTGCTGATTTCTCTGATGTGATCGCAGAGTTGATTGACGTGAGTAAATGTTCAGATATGAGGCTCCTAAAGTTGCTGTTAGATCGGTATAATTAATTTATAATGGTTGGTCTTCGATCACACCGAGCTGCCGCTTTACTGCAAGGCATTACAGAGAGTCAGGCGCAATCTGGCATTATTTACAATTTCATTGTCATTTATTAATTAAGCAAACGGGCATTATGATAGAGACTGTCGGTAGATGGCAACACATCTGTTTATATCTGCTCATCGTGACGGTCTTGGGTTCGATTTAGCCTAAAAAAGGACCATCAAAACATTATCAGGATGGACGCTTGGTGTATATAACCTTATTTTATCATGATCAAATGGTTTTTGGACATTTTTTAAGCATAGTGTATTCCTCCACAAATGCAGAAAAAAGATAAAACCAACCAACATATGTCAGATAGACACATATTTCAGCAACATGTGGAAAAACTAGAGGTGGCTGCAACCTCATGATTAACAATGTTTGCAGCTTGCCATGACCCCTTCAACTCTTCAAAATAATAACAGATAATTTACTCCTAGACCACATATCCTAATGCAAAATGGAAGATAAATACACTGCTCAAAAAAATAATTGGAACACTAAAGTTTCACATCCTAGATCTGAATGAATTAAATATATTTGTATTAAACACTTTACATAGTTGAATGTGCTGACAACAAAATTATACATAAATTATCAATGGAAATCCCATTTATCACATCCGCCACCTCATAATGAGGTGTGCTGAGGGATCTCCTCTCAGACCAGGACTAACGCATCCACCAACTCCTGGACAGTCTGGTACAACATGGCGTTGTTGGATGGAGCGAGACATGATGTCCCAGATGTGCTCAACTGGATTCAGGTCTGGGGAACGGGCGGGCCGGTCCATAGCATCAATGCCTTCGTCTTTCAGGAACTGCTGACACACTCCAGCCACATGAGGTCTGGCATTATCTTACATTAGGAGGAACCCAGGGCCAATCACACCAGCATATGCTCTCACAATGGGTCTGAGGATCTCATCTCTGAACCTAATGGCAGTCAGACCACCTCTGGTGAGCACATAGAAGGTTGTGCGGCCCCCCAAAGAAATGCCACCCCACACCATGACTGACCCAATGCCAAACCGGTCCTGCTGGAGTATGTTGCAGCAGCAGGACGTCCTCCACGTCTCCAGACTCTGTCACGTCCGTCACATGTGCTCATTGTGAACCTGCTTTCATCTGTGAAGAACTCAGAGAGCCAGTGGTGAATTTGACAATCTTGGTGTTCTCTGGCAAATGGCAAACATCCTGCACGGTGTTGGGCACCCGACGTTCACACCCACCTGTGAACGGCGGGCCCTCATACAACCCTCATGGAGGCTGTTTCTGATCTTTTGAGCAGACACGAGCACATCTGTGACCTGCTGGAGGTCATTTTTGCAGGGCTCTGGCTGCTCCTCCTGTTCCTCCTTGCACACAGGTGGAGGTAGCAGTCTTGCTGCAGGGTTGTTGGCCTCCTCCACGTCTCCTGATGTACTGGCCTGTCTCCTGGCAGCGCCTCCATGCTCTGGACACTACGCTGACAGACACAGCAAACCTTCTTGCCACAGCTCGCATTGATGTGCCATCCTGGATGAGCTGCACTACCTGAGCCACTTGTGTGGGTTGTAGACTCCATCTCATGCTACCATTAGAGTGAAAGCATCGCCATGTTCAAAAGTGACCAAAACATCAGGCAGAAAGCAGAGGAACTGAGAAGTGGTCTCTGGTCACCACCTGGAGAACCACTGCCCTATTGGGGGGGTCTTCTTAATTTCCTCTAGTTTTCACCTGTTGTCTATTCCATTTGCACAACAGCAGGTGAAATGTGTTATCAATCAGTGTTGCTTCTCAAGTGAATAGTTTGATTTCACAGAAATGTGATTGACTTGGAGTTACATTGTGTTGTTTAAGTGTTCTCTTTATTTTTGTTGAGCAGTATATAAACAGTGGTCATCACATTCACATGTAATCTATGTTTAAAAAAGGAAAAACAACATCAAAACACATTTCACACATTAAGAGCATAACATCAGCTACATATTTTACATATCACAGGCGAAAAACTATCCCCATAGTAACAACAAGATATTTTAAGTATCCAAACAAGACTGTGGAAGTATAATGCCTTTATTGGCAATGCATATTTATGACACTGCGTGTCACACATTTTTTAAAAACTTTGTATTCTGTCAGTGAGAAAAATTACACTGCCTTCCTTTTTGCATTTTCCCTATAATTACACTCAAGTAGTGAGAGCAATCCTAGGGCACTCACCCAACCTCTCATTGGTCTGAGAGAGTAGTGTTTGTTTTAATGGCAATCAAATGAAAATAGCTTGTTTACATGTATAAGTAAACCCGAGCATTGTTAATATTAACAAAGTCATATCCAATTTTTACTACCCAACCTTTTTTTTCTATAAATATATTTTTACATTTAAAAATGGTTATTTGAGAGCAAAGATAAACCCAAACGTTCCCTGCCCCATCACACTGAAATAGTGGTGTTTTACAGCAAAAGATGACTGAATATCAACCATCTCCATTTTTAGCTATGATGTAAAAATCAGTGTTCGGTCTAATGGAAGATGGGTCACCTGCAAACTGCAGCGCTTCAATAGGACTGTGAACGTCTTGGAATCGCTTAAGAAAATTCCCTGTTAGCTTCGTTATGAAGTCTGTTGTGACCTTTATCTGTGCACTCAGGGATGTTGGAAGTGCAACATTTTAACAGACACGGGATCTGCTATGAAAACAGTTTTCTCTTAAAAGCGAAAAAGTCTGTCAACCAATTCGGCCATAAAGTGTTCATCTAGCTTGTCCAAAAATGTTTAACAATTTCAGAGAAATGACGCAATCCCCTGATGGAGTTCACATTAATGGTCCAGAACGGTACTGAGCCATCTGACACCCTCACAAACCCGCAGGTCAGCGAATATTAATAATAATTCTCATGACAGTCTCTATTGTGTATTTATATTCATCCCTGAGTTTTCCATACATAGCCGACTGATGCAATACAAAAACTGCATATACGGTGCCATAGTTGAAAGTGCTGCAACTATGCAGGTGCCATATGGTGCCATAGTTGAAAGGGCTGCAACTTAGCCTCGTGAGACCATCCTGATCTCGCGAGGTTTCAAGGTTTCACTCGCAGATCAGTCTGGATACTTTCCGTTGAAGAAAATTTGGAGCCGTTCACCAAACGAACGTCCAATCAGCGTTGGCTTTGAGGCGGGTTGAGGTGTGACGCAACGGGAAGCGCGTCAGTTCAGTCTTAACAGCATGGCGGCTTCAGCCGATGAAACTAGCGTTAGCGTGGCTATCGAGCAAGTTTTATCGGAATTACAGAGTATTTCTTTGCTGAGCTAACGAGCCTTTACCTGCAGCAGCAAGAGTAGCTTGGCTTGTGGTTGTGTTTTCGTCGTCGCTCTGTTACCAGCGACGACGAATCTGATTGGTTCATTTGGCCCGTCTATCACCAACATAGGCCAATCAGCTAACCAGTATTTTCGCCCCTTCCCAAAATTACTTCAACGGAAGGTTTCCAGATGGATATGCGGAGCAAATCTATCTGGCGGAGTCAGGTAAGCTGCAACTATGCACTCTTACCACTTATAGCTGGAGGGCCATCTGAAACCAGCTGAAAAACTGAATTTTATGTTCATTAAAAAGTCTAAATATCTTTGGAAAATCCCCTCCCCTGTCCCATGTACCTCAAGCTGACTAAATCCAAGAATCTTTTCCCGAAAACAAACACCATCAAGAACCCTCACATATTTGCAATGCTGGGCTGTGTTGGCACAATCTGTCAATTAATCCCCAGCAACAGATATAATTTATGCTTTGTTGAGTTTTCAAACAGCGTTTTTAAGACATTGTTTGCAAGACACTCCATTCCGTGCAGGCCTGGTTCATCCGATAATGGCACTTTTTTGATAGGTGAAACAATGTTCTTAATTTGTCAAACACAACTTCATTGAGGACAGCTAGAATGTATTCTCTCAAAGTTTAAGACACAGTAAAAGGTTACCCTTTCTGCATTGGCAGCACAGCCACTCACAGGGATGCCAGAAGATGCTCTCTCCTGCTCTGCACAAAAGTGACTGATAGCCTCTTGAGACCGGTGAAAGGATGCCAGCAGCCCATGTACTCCAGTTCATTCCTCAGACTCTTTAGAAACTTGCAGAAAACGAGATATGGCTTGTATTACAGTGTCCTTTCAAATGGTTTGCCTTTATCACAGCAATGCTTTTGTTTCAAAGTAAACACACTGGCTTACAATTTGTTGCAGTCAACTTTTCTGTCTATTTGCTCTGGATTTATTGAATTGCTTAATCATTATTGTTTTTCTGGTCTGGAAGAGACATTTCAAAGTTATTTTGTCTGGCTAATTGGCAACTTTTGTCGTTTTCTTTTTACCACCTTTCCACAGGTCAACCAGGTGTGAAAATTTGACAAAATCGTTGTCAAGCTTTCCCCAACAGATAATGTCTATTGATCAAATACACAATCTACTGCATCCAAGTAGCCGACATACGTCTTTTATAATTTTAGAACCACGCTTCCACAATTCACAGTCACATTCGACAAATTAGAAAATGCTTTGTGATGATGTTAATTTGACAGATTAAAATTATGTTTTAAAAAAAAAAAAACTTGAGGATGGTTTTAAACATGCTTAAATAAACACACATTTTGTATTCATAGATTTTTTTGGGTCTGATATAATAATCGGATCTTAATTGTCATGTTTTGACTAGCTATAAGCTGTCACAGCATCAAATGTAAGCAGCTGGCGTCACAACCCCAAGAAGGTACATTAGTCAATGCACCTCTTGCTGTTTTTCTTTCAAAGATGAAATTGTGGATTCTTACAAAACAGACGTGATAGCAACATTGTCTTCCTGCGCTGACATTTTTTATGCAGAATCAGTCGTGGACTCGCAGCTCTTGCGTTTGTCGCAAACCATAATACTGCAATGTGATTGGCCCAAATTGTTTTTTGGTTCAGTCACAAATCGGTGAAACCGGGCGGTACAAGTTTGATTCTCATGCGTTTGTGAACGCACAAATATTACGAGAATTCAGCTTCCAGCCAAGGTTAAAGATACTTGAGCCACATTGCCTCGTCAGAGGGCTAAATGGCGTCAGGGTGGGAATGTGTGGGTGAATGACTGAATGTAGCGCTTTCACGTTGTCGGACTTGAGAAAGTGCTATACAAGGACAGGTACAAGTACACTACCATTTACTAAAGCAGATGAACTTTTCAACAATATCTTTCTAATTATAATTTCTAATTATAATTTATTAAATATGACTGTAGTCTGGGTCTCAAGCCACTTTCTGGATTTTTATTTATTTACAAGAACCGTGTTCGGCCCGCAGGCTACACCAGGAATGGGCCAGCCATAAGTAAACAGTACTATCTAATGGTGTATTTCTTTGGCAAACAAATGTATGGTTGAGGTTTATCAGATTTCACTGCAGGACTTTGCAAAATACAAAGCTTTTTTAAAACAACAGAAAGAAAAAAACACAGCTAATTTTGATTTGTCTGCTTTTGGGTTGACGGTATCACAAGAAGCAAAAGAACTGAGAAAACCAGCTATTATTGGTGAACTGTACTGCAGATGTGCTACTTATGACAGATCTTCAAGTTGATTCTGAACCATTTCAACTGCAGAGGGTGTCGCCTGACATGCTTGATATTAAGGTGGACAGCAGAGATGAAGCAAATGGTGACAAGCACAAATATTGTCTTTTTAACTGGTATAAATTTGTTTTGGTTTTTTTGTTTTTACTTCTGATTGATTTATATTTTCTACTTCTGAAATAAATAAATGTGATGCAGGTCTTGTATCACCTTAAATAGCTACATGATTTCCCTGTATTCCCACTGCATACAGGTTGAACATACTACTTTCGCTGAGATGAACAAATGATCTCTTTCTGTCAGTGGAGCGACTTCTTCCTTCTGGTGTTGACTGGGATGCTGATGGCAAAGGCTGTACTAAAGTTACATGCATGGTGGGGCTAACTAGTCGGATTAGTCTGATCATAAAGCAGCCAGTCGGGCAATAATTTTCGGCAGTGTTGGATGTTGCAGCAGCTGTGCAAAGAGGATCACTGGGGCTACTACTGGCAATCCATAAGGTTGTTATAACAACATGGCTTGAAATGACCCATGGTAATGAAATCTGACCAATACAGTTTCCCCTGATCTTCTTCAAAAACTACTTCCAGAGTGAAATAAACTGCTTTCCTGCACCTCCTGTGATGTCGTCAAATGCTTGTGCTTGTGGAAACAAGGTTTTAGGAGGGTAGATTTATCATCTTCCTCAAACAAGGGTTTACAACAATTATTAAAGATCAATACATTTTTCCTTTATACTATGTTTTTGCTGTATTTCTTATTTTGAAGAGCGTTCCCATCACATTTGTAATCCAGCCAAACAGGAAGTCATGGATTACTAGCGAAAAGTTCCTACACATTTTTCATATATATATTTTTTTTCCAAAATTCTTTGCTAATTTGGAGTTCTGGTAAATGTTTGGCCTATTTTTAAATGCTAATATGAACATATACATTGAATTTATGAAAAATAATGGATGGATGGACGGACTAGTCAACAGAAAAAGTTAAATAAACTTAAAAAATCTGCTTTAGTTACATTTATTTCACAGTAATTGTTAGGCAATCAAAATTTGTGACACCACTGATTATATTGCAGACACATTACAGACATTCACTCTTTATCATGCATAAAGCATAACAGCATTTGTTTCCTCCCAAAGAATGAGTTTGGTAAGATTTAAGGGTTAAGTTTTACATTTCTGAAAAAAATTCACTGTGAGATTTTCTTAATGCAATTATTTTTAGGCATTATGCAAATATTTTCCAGGAGTGCCAATAAGAGTGGAAGGTGGTGTATATGTGAGAAGAAAAACAATCTCCTAAGAAAACATACTAATAAGGTTGCGACCCCTTTCTATTTATCTGCTTCCTTTGTATTCCGATGGTGCTTACATATGTTGACCTTGTTGGGTCTGATTGCCCCATTGTAAGTTCTGAAGTGGCACATTTCACAAGGCATTAACCTCTAATCATTAATGTGAAAGTTGTGGAAAAAAAACATGCTTTTGCAGCGACTTTATCTGAGTCAGAATGTATTTTTAAAATCTCTTTGAAGTTGTTCAGCTTCACTCACTCAGGTGATAGAGAATATTTGTGTTATATCGTCGGTGGGTGAGGGGGTGTCCACGTTTTGTAAACCACAAACGAGAAGCACTACGGATTGTCATAGACTATTACGGGCTGTTGAAACGCATTCTTCAAAGCACGCTTTTAAATACAGGCTGTGAAATCTCAGAAGACCTTTGGTCCCAAAGGCAAAATCATGTCTTTTTGTTCTGAAGACGGTCTCTACTGATTAATTCAACCATCAAACTACGGCTCTGGTGTTTATTTTTTGTTGTTATGTTGTTGTTTTGTTTAGTTTTTTTTTTTTTACACAAGAATAAAGCCTCTTTACGTCATAATGGGGTTTCAAAGCTCACTGCAAGTCTTAAACTCAGAGAGAAGCTGACGTTATGTTTTATTGATTCTTCTCGAGGAGTTTTGGAAACAATAAAGCGCGTGAATATTTCATTACCCTTTTTACTCTTGGACTGAGACCTGTATCCCACTGTTCAAGGTGTCTCTCCAGACGTGTCGCGCTGCAGACATAAACAAAGTTATTAGATGAGCGAGACATGGTTCAGGAGGAGATTCGGTTGCTGTCTTTGGAGGAGCGTTGTGCTTTATTGTTCTGTGGGGAGGCTTTGACGTTGCTCATTTGGTAGCGTGTCTCATTTGCACACATTCTACATGTAAATGAGGATTTATATTTTGGAATGAGGTTTTGCATTTTTGATTTTTATTTTTTTTTTGAAAAATAGATCAACATAAATATGTACAGAAAGTGCAAAGCATTGACGAAATGTAGGTCATCTTTCCCAGGCAGTGAGATTTTCTGTTTTTGTGTGTGTCTTTAATGGTAAAGACACGAGGTGAGCTTATATGCACGCACATGTTTGTGTTTTTTTTCCTCATTTTACTAGTAAAGCGATGACTCTGATGTAAAGTGAGAAACTATTTTTGGTCCTCACTTTGTTTCTGGGCAAGGGGTTAAGTTTAGGACTATGGTGTCAGTCAGGGTTAGGGTCAGGCCAGAGAAAAGGTTGAAAATGAAAGGATGTCAATGGAAGTGAAGACCAGGTCCTCACTTTGCATTTAAAACAAGGTGTGTGTGTGTATGTGTGTGTGTGTGTGTGTGTGTGTGTGTGTGTGTGTGTGTGTGTGTGCCTGCGCACGCGTCTGTGTTCCCGTCTGTGAAGCAACGAGGCCATCAAGTCTCATACAATGCAAATGGAGCTCTAGCGTTTAGTGTTGTCTTGCCACAAGCATTAATATGGCTGTATTTTTTTTTCCCCCTCATGCAGTTTTCCCGGGAGCAACATGGTGTTTGAGGCACGCGCTTCAGAGGGCTGGATGAGGTATAATTATGTAAATTGCATTCAAAGGAATCAGCAATAGCTCATGTGGAATGGATGTGTCAACAAGGTGTCCACATTCACTGTAAGAATTTGCTAATTAAACCCGACACCCATTCTCCCTCAACACATGGGCACAGCGAGACGCTGCAAGATTAAAAACACACTGCGATGTATGTTGTATCGCTGGCTGACAAATAATCTTCTTGGAAGGAAAAAAAAAAAAAAAAAAAAAAAAGGCTTTCAGTTTGCTACGTGATGTGTAACAAAATGTGCCCCC
The DNA here is from genome assembly GCF_011125445.2 of Fundulus heteroclitus. Classification (NCBI taxonomy): domain Eukaryota; kingdom Metazoa; phylum Chordata; class Actinopteri; order Cyprinodontiformes; family Fundulidae; genus Fundulus; species Fundulus heteroclitus. Next base: position 111,054 of record NW_023396580.1, read on the forward strand.
GAGTTTGCTGCGTGACCGTTAAACTTTACACATGTTGTTGACATGTGGGTAATGAAAGTGCCTAAACTTAAAAAAAAAAAAAAAAAAAACCTGCCCGTGCAACAGCCTCTCTGATGCTCCAACACAGAAAAAAAATGGATGATTTATTACACTGGCTATTTGTCTGCCCCCACTAAATGCTTGAACTCTGTTTGACAGCAAGCATAGACATGCTGCACTACTTGAATGTCTGAAAAGCACTGTACCTGAAAGGGAGAGATTAATACAGTCTATCACAAGCTAAGCAATACCACCACCCCCCCCCCCACACACACACACACACACACTATTTTCATGCAATAATCGCCCGGTTTTGCTTTTACACCGTGAAGTTATAAACTCTTACACTGAAATCAAAAATCCAACCATTTTATTTTCTCAGTGCATTTAAAAATCTTGCCATAGGCATAAGCTACTGGGTACAAATGGGCGATATGTAGCTTACATCAAAAGCTGCTGGTCATGTCATTGTTTCTAATGATTTCAAAATGTCTGATCCAAACCATCACACCACAAACAGAGTTAAAAAAATCTTTACTTCAGGAAACACGTGTAAAAATCGTAGTTTTTTTTCACCAAATTCTGTGTTTACATGTGGACAAGAGGTGGGAATACACCATGCTGCTTTGTCTTCTGTCCAGTCATTCGAACCTGGTTCTGATTTACTTGCCCTAAGTAAGTCACTTCTTATTTGTAGTGCATAAATGAGATGTGTTTGAAATGGTCACACACTAATTCATTCTGCTCAGATGTCTTTTTTTTTTTTATTCTAAATGCTTCTTGTGTCATTGTAATTAGCACTGCGTATTCATCTCACAAATAAATCCCAGCAGGATGCAGCAGATTGAACAGCAGCATCTGAGGTGATGGACAACATGACTATGCATATTTTGAGTAAACAAACTGTTGTAATTAGCAGTGCCTCTCTTTTCAAACTAGCATTTAAGTTATGAAGTAAGTCTGATGTTACTAGTTATGCTTTTGACCCGCTCTATTCACGGCCCTAGTCATGGACTGCAAGTATACAGATTACATTTCTGCATTTAACATATTTAATTTTTTATTGGTCTGATTTGATATACTCATTTTTAAAAAGATTGTTTCAGCAGTAAGCATGGAAATCTTCATAATTAACAGAAATAAAGGCATGAAAACTATCAGCCTGTGTATAATCAATCCATATAATGTGTTCCACTTGGTGAATTATGTTAGTGAAATAAATGAGCTTTTCAGTAATATTAAAATTTATTGAGCGGGGTTGTTTTTTCTGGCTATCTCTGGAAAAACACATGACAAATGAATGTCATGGAGGGCTGTTCTGGGTTTCAGTAGAACACCACTTTACCTGTGGCGGCTATGAATGAAAAATTAGTGTTGCAGACATGAGATGAAAAATTAGAGCAAGAATTTTAACTCCGATAAAAAAAAAAAGGCTGACTCACCCTAAAGCGAGTACTTTGTGGTTAGCAGAGATGCTGTACAAAAAGATGTCCTTGGAAATGCATCACTTTTCTTTTAGCGTTCCAGTTTCCTCCTTTTGTCCAAAAACTTTTGTCTTGGGTTGATTTTCACTTTAAATTGAGCTTGGGTGTAACTATGTGGATGTTTGTCTGTGCTGTGTGTTTTTTTGCGTTTGAAAGGAGACTTTACTGAGGTTCTTGTCTAATGATAAGCATGATAAGCAGCAGGCGTCGTTCTGATTTGAAATACGCAGGTCTGGAAGACGTTTTGAACCTCCTTTAACAGTCTAGGGCTTGACAGCAAAGGAATGTGGTTTTACCACTCCAGTAAATCAAAATCTGTCACATATTGCAAGAGTCGGTCGGCCCAAATGGTAATCCAAGCTTTCAGTTACTGTGATGCAATTAAATTCCAATACCAGTGATATTAGAAATTTTTCATCTCTATTTACATTCATAATGGATAAAAATATTGAACTCAGAAGTAAAATAAGATGATACGTGAAGGTTTAAAACATTGGCTAGAAGTCGAAAGTGGCAAAATAGCACTACGCTCCATAAAGCGAGTTTGGTCTAATCTTGTTAAGATGGTAGCATGTCTCCCTTGCTTCTTTATTGAGTTTTATGACATTTTGTTGCACTTCTGTTTTTGCTGTTAAATTCAGTAAGAATTTTACACGTTTTTTTTTTTTTTTTTTTTTGCCTTTATCACATTTTTGATTTATCCCAAAGGGGAGGGGTGAGGCGAGATTTCCCTGGCTCCTGCACTTGTAGTCAAGGCACGTGACTTGTGTGAGGCACTGAGACAATTAATGAAGGGGAGACAAAGTGTTTAGGGAGTCTGTGAATGACATTTGAGTGCTGGGAAGGAGTGAAAAAAAATGAGTTTTGAAGTCCCCCCCAACAGCCCCCTCCCTCCCGACACCCCCAACACCCTCCTCCTTATGCTTTTGCCCAAGATGAATTGGCTTTTCAGATTTAAGAAAGTGCATGGCTGAAATACAAAGAGAGGCTCATCTATCAGCCCCTGAATAGTGAGAGAAAATCCTGTGGCTGTGAGGAAGGAGTGGGGGTGCTGATAGGGGGTGGGGGGTGGGGGGGGGTGCGTTGTTGCTCTCTGATTAGACCCTGGGCCAGTTCTACTCAGGGGCTTACAGCAAAAACATCAATCCTCTCTTCTTCCACTTCAAATCCTTTGAACCATTTGAGACAATTTCTCCACTGTAAGCCCAATTTTAAAGATTTTCTTTATCAAACGTGCCAGAATATGTGTCAGCGAACACTTATTGCTGCCTGGTTGTTTATCATGAAAACTCCGACTTGACAGAAGCAAACTCTGGGGGATCAGTAATGGAGTAAAAGAAAAAAAAAAAGGATAGATAGAAAATGCTTCACTTTCATCATTCAGATGCAAACTGTCCGGGGTCCACGGAGTGAGTGGATGAGGCTGTAGGAGTAAAAAAAAAAAAAAGTGTGTCTGTCATTCTAAACTGAGAAAAGGGGAAAAAAAAATCTGATAAATTTTAACAAGCCTGCTATCGTCCTCACACACACTTGCAGAAAGTGCATCACCAATTACACACAGAGTGGCATTACAGAAAGCTTTTATAATGTTTCCAGGGCGTCAAGATCTTAATTTTTGATGCTGCTTCATGTGCAGAGTATAAATTGGCCCCTCCCCAGTTTGGTGAAGTGATAAGAGGTAAAACACAAAAAAACCAATAACTGTCAGCCAAACGTTTAAATCAAACTGACATGTCCTCTTAAAAGGTACGACCATGAAAAATTAACCGGAGGAGTTTTGAGAGGCCTTAGGTCGCTCCTAGTGAGTTTTCACATTTTTTCTCTTCAGGTGTAACTGGCTTTCATCTGAGTTTGGATTACAATCACTTTTGCAATGCAAATGCTTTACCTGTGTATCACCAGCAATAAAGCAACATAGTGAAAAAAAAGAAAAAGAAATCTATACTCATTGAGTTCTTTTTCAACATTTTTCACAAACCTTAATTGTATTTTAAATGAGATTGTTTGTGACAGGCCTAAACAAAGTAACACCTAATGGTGAAATTAGAAGAAATTGATACATAGTTTTTATTTATTTTTTTAACAAAGAACTATTAGAAATGCATTGCACACACTTGCATTCAGCACCCCTCTGTCAATGCATTAAAGAGCCATATTTTGCTGCAATTTCAAGTCTTTTGGTGCATATCTATTTCAGCTTTATACATCTAGAGGAACCAAGATGTCTTTCCATCCTTCTTGCCAAAGAGATCAACTGGATAACCCTTATCCAGCATTATAAATGCTGCTCAACTCTTAGTCTCCAATATCACTGCTGCACTTTATCCGGAATTACTGCATAATTGTTTACAATGCAACTGTCCACTGTTGAATCACTGCTGCACCTTTATTGGAAACTTACTGCATGTTTACATTTGTTTACAATTCAACTGCCTACTGTTCACTGCTGCACTTTACCCGGAAGTCAATTGGAACTTATCCTGTAACTGAACTGCGATTTATTACTGCATTTTTATCTTGTACTGTAATTCACTGCAAGGTATCCTGTAGAGTTACTGCAATTTTTCTGAGCTGTATGAAAACGAAATTTCGTTCTGTATGCACTCTGTGCATACAAAATGACAATAAAGAAAGTCTAAGTCTAAGTCGGATGGAGAGTTACTGTGAAAGGCACATTTAGAGCCTAATTGCTACAGATTTTATGTTGTATTTGAGTCTGAACTTTGGCTGGTCTATTCTAACACAGAGATGTGCTTTAATTGAAACATCATGGTTATGGCTCTAATATCTCGTATTCCAGGGTTGCCCTGTATTTAGCTCCATCCATCTTCTTTAACAATCTTTGACCAGTGATCCCGCTGAAGGAACCCGTCCCCACAGCATGATGCTCCCACCACCATGTGTCCCGGCAGGGTAGGTGTGTGTTCAGGGTGATGTGCAGTGTTACTTTTCTGTCACTCATTTTGTTTGGTGTGCAGAGCAAAATGTTACATTTTAACCTTGCCTGACAAACACACCTTCTGCCACATGGCTGCCGTGTCCCTTAAATCAGAGATCACCAGCCGTTGGCTCACCAGGGCTGGAGCAAACTCTCCTTCCCTTGAGGCAGCTCACATGCGTGTCTTCCTGTTCTTCCTGGGCTGCGTTTGTTCTCATTTGTAAAGTACACTGACAGGAGCAGATGGATGCTGTTTTTTTTTTTTTTTTTAATACATTTGCTCTCACACTCTGCTCATCAATACTACTGAAAGGCCAAAACATGTTAATTTTTTTAGCCCGTGGCCAAGTACTAAGCGACCTGCAGATCATAACTGTGGTGGTCTCAGACCTCTTCCCTACATGGCTTGTGGCAAACTGCAGATGGGATTTCTTGTGGCTGTCTTTCAACAATGACTTTGTTCTTGCAACTCTTCCATAAAGGACCAATTTATAGAGTGCGCCACTAATTGTTTTCTCATTAAAATTCAGTTTGTGATTTTATAGTGACAAGATGTTAAAAAAAAAAAAGTCAAGGGGGCATGCATAATTTTCCAAGCTGCTTTGTAAACATGACATTGGTGACTGTTGTGGGTTTGCCTGAAATCTCATTATGTGTCACCCAAGCAAGTCAAAGGAGGTTGGCTTGACATGGATATTCTGACTTAGGTGGGAATGGTCACCCTGACTTTCTGTTATACAAGATCTGAACATCCTGCCTCTGCTGATTCTGTGAACCGTGAGAAAATACTTCTAAGATTTTATGGGCTCAGTCAATCTCCGGCGTGTCCTGAGCTGAGAAAAAAAACCCGGAGTGAATCAAGTAAACCCCATCCCAGAAGAGCAGGAGTGACATTAAATCCCTAGTAGTTATTGGTAAGATATTAAGGGATTTACAGCACCATTGGATCCAATGGCTGAATGGGGGGAAAGCTCTCCGTCAAACATCCTTTCTGAGATTACCATGCTACAAGCTGATGTGTCCAACAGTCTGTCTGTGTGTACACCACAAATCTCATCAAAATGTGCATGTATGGCAGTTCAGAAAATGCCGACTAAAATAAGAGGGGGGAGCGCTTTATTGTCCTGACACATGTAGGTCTTGAGTCACTCAGCTTTACACGGTTTCCGCGGTAGAAAATGCACAAGGATCGAGCAAAGGTACAGCAAATTTAAACATGTCAGCCAATTTCAAATGTGTGAAGCAACAGAGTACTTCAGCAGTGCTGGCGGCTCATGGCCTTGGGCCCTGGGCTGTCTGAATCTGAAATTACAGTTTCACAGCACAGCCGGAGATGGAGCTGTAGAATCCTTGATGCCCCGCACAATGAGGCCATTGCATAGAAGATCACGATAGACTCTTGCTGGTGTTGATGGTGAGAGGAAAAGCATTTTGACAGGCCAATGAAGAATTCATTTGAAGGTCTGTGTGGTGTTGGGGAGATGTTGCATTGCACTTCAAATGCTTACACAGTCTAAAAGCGAACACACAGAGCGCAACAGATATAAGTTCATACAAACTTTTCGTCCAATCCCAGCCATTTGAGTATTTTCTCGACATTTTAAACCAGCAAAACCTGGGGATGATCGCCCATTAATCCACATGCTTTAACGTCTTTATAAAAAAAATAAAAAAAATCCTCACATCTGAGCTGTCAGTGATCTCTGCACATCACTTCTGACAGCATGTCCACACCAGCCGAAGCAAACTACAGAGTTTCATGGCATCTAGCTGTGCACAGCAGTTTGTGTGAAACAAGCTTCCAAGAAAGAAGACAGTGAAATGAGGAGAGAATCAGAGAAAAAGATTAAGTCTGACAAGATACTTCTCTGGTTGATTTGAGGTAACAGGCTGTGACAATGCTCAGAGAATACAGGTAGAGGGACACAATAGTGGGGACACTTGTTCAGCGAACATGTGCTTTTTGCAAAAATCTAAAATGTGAGAA